>NW_009259584.1:491781-506492 GCF_000687185.1 Egretta garzetta
CGCGGCTCTGGGCAGGGCTCCTGCCCCTTCGCCAGCTTCTTCCTTCCCTCTGCAGGGGCCCTGCTCTCCTTCAAGTGCCGTTCTGGGTTTTTTTTTTTTTGTCCTTCTGGCCCCACCGTAAATCAACCCTCCCTCTCCCACTGTACCTCTGTGTGTTCCTGCTGCCTGTTGCTCTCCTGAATCTCTCTCTTCTCCAAAGGCACCTATAGCTAGACAAAAGTAGCTCGTGGGCTTCTCCCACTTCCCGTACATATCCTGTGTATGGCTGTTTCTCATCTTTCCCTCATTCTGCGTAGCTGCTGGTTCCTTCTCTTCTTAAGCTTGTGCATCGCCATGTGTTGCGGCTCCTGTTTTCTCTCACGCGTGCCATGTGGCAGACTGTGACCCTTTGCTGTGGTAATGGCTTGTAGATTGTTCTGTTTGTTTACTTTCCACATATCTTGGTTATTGTGCATGGTTTTCACCTCTGTTTGCTAGGCAATGCAAGATTATCTTAAAGCGTTTATTTTGCACCTTCAGTTAATTTTCATGTACGTGTAGTCAAGACAGGAACTGACTGTTCCAAACACTTTTATCCCATGTTTCTTGTGCGTGTTTTGGATGTGGTTGCTGGTTTTGCTGCCACTTGGCATCGTCAACTTATGTCACTCGTCCTGGCTCCCACTTGATGGCCTTCCTCATCTCTAGATACTCTGTGTATGTGATCTCGCTTGATCGCCCTTCTTGCATCTTGGCAATCTTCTTTTTGTCTCTTTCTTCCAGTTGGTGTTCCTCTCCTCAATAATTAAAAATGCAAATCTGTATAATCTGTTGCTTTACCCAGAGTCCCCAAAAGACATTTTGCTCTTTGTTTGTCTCCTAGCACCTCTGCATTCTGGTGAGCGATACCGCTGTTTGAATGGCTTCCCTGACAACCTTAAAAGTTTATTCTGATGTGGTTCTTGTAGTTTTTGAGCTGTATTTTCGGGTGCATTTCATTAGGGCCATGCCTACAGAGAGAGGGAAGGTGTCTGCAATATGTAAGGGTCCTGTTTTGGAAACTACTGGCTGTGGTTGTTAGTGATAGTTGCGGGATTCTGAGTCAGTTTCATCTCTTTTCTTTTACTCCTTCTGAAGTATCTGGTGTTAAATACTATGGAATGCCATCATAAAAACAACACAGCAAACACTGCTACCCAAATATCACTTTCATGAGCCTGAAAATCTAGGCTTTAATTCCTCAAAGGCAATTTTAGCATTAGATAATGTAGGGCTACAACATTTTGTTTGTTTCAATTAGTGATGTTCAGATCTGGTATGCAGCTCTCTGTTGATGTCTTCCACAACCCTTTTATCTAGGGCTGAATTTGTACCTTGCACAGTAAGTTTAGCAAAATACAATGTTACGTTTAGCAAGCAAACGCTCGGCTAGTTCAGGCTTCTACTCTACTTCTAATCTTAATGGAGAACTTGAATCACTTGTAATGTGCGAGCAGGGAGAAAGTTGATGGAAGTGCAACACAAATGAAAGGAAGTTTTGTCAGTTACAAGTATACGCTAGTCCCTCATAATGTCCTTATACCTGAGTCTTGAAGTGTAAATAGTATTAGATACTTTGCACATGCAGCAGAATATACCTGTGAGTACAGTAACAGGGTATACAGTGTTGAAGTTGCGCTTCAATAGAAATTTATAAGCATTGGAAGATGATGTGTAAGTTTACAGGTTCTTCCACACTGTATCCTTTGTACTGGCTGCTTGCTTGTCCAGCTTTGACCTATACCTGAAGCAGGGTTCTGACTTGCAATGACTTGCTAGGTTTAAGTTACAGTACGAGAAGGATAACTGGTTTTGTAACAGGTTCAAGGGAGGTGCACAAATCACGGGTGTGCTGTATCCTGCCTTGGGTGTCTTAACACCAAACTGCCTTCTACCATAAGGTCTCTATGTGCTGCCTGCATGTTTCTTCAGGTTTTCTGCTATTTTTAGAAAATATATGGTTTAATGGAGCCTACTGGTTATTTTGTATGTCACTGTTTTAGTTGTGATGCCTTTGACTAGAGTGGTCTGATTAACTTTTTGTAGTTCTGGTGCTAATGGTTTTATTCCCTGTGCTCAGGTGTTTTTCTTGGCATTTTAGCGCAAGGGGGACAGAATGTGTGTGACAATGACCTTTGTGGCTGTGCCCTTGGACTGTTTCATAATCTTTCATCAACACTTGCTTTCCCCTCCTCCTTATTCCTCTTAGTGTTCATTGCCTCGTATTGTGTCCTGATAATCTCTTCTTCCTTCATGTACTTCTGGGGAAAGGAGCGCTTCTCCCCTGTGCAGGATATAACTTCTGCATCTGAGATGGGAGTGCTCAAACATGTTTGTTAACAGTAGTGTATCAGGGCTGCCAGATTTTTTCTAAACATGTCATCTTGTGTTTTGAAAAAAATAGAGGGAATGACTTCAATGCTTCCTTAAGGCATTAAAGCAGCTTAGGTTTTGATAGGAGAATTGTGGTACCAGCTGCTTGTTGAACCTCATACACAATGTCAGAAGCTGATGTTGACCTCAACTGACAAGGTGCAGAAGGCGTTGTGGGAAGTCCTGTAGCTCTCTAGCATGCTTTGATGAAGCCTCTGGCTGCTGGATTTTTCCCTGGCATTGGAGAGAAACAATGATTTGTTTTGTTTTGTTGCTAGTCTATGCTTGTGGGAGTAAAGGGTTTGTGTTTTGTCTTTTCGAGGCCCTTGTGGAAGCCTCCTGGTGTTGTCAGGTAACTGTCATCCAGCATTGGCAGGGTGTTAGGTTTGGACCTGCTTGTAGTGCTTTCCAAGAACGGCGACTGAGTTAGAGGAGGATCTAATGAAAGCTATTTTTGTTGTGCATGTGGCGTGACAGAGGAAGAGTAAGACTGTGACTGTCTTGCCTATTAGAATAACTGTCCTTAGAGCTTGACTTCAAGGAGGGGTTGGCTGAGAAATCTACAGCTGCTTACAGAATGGTTGAGGTTGGAAGGGAACTCTGGAGGTCTTCTTGTCCAACCCCCAAGTGTTAGGGCTGAGCACCTAGATTAAGAAATATCTGATATTTATACAAGGAGACTGTCTATCTATTTGTTAATCCATCAGACTGAATGGCAGCATAGCATATATAAGAAGTTATATAAGAAGTTTTGCATTGTTATGTTGTTACTATTGCTGTTCTGAACAACTGGGAATTGCTCTACCTTCCTGTTTCTTTGATTGTTCTTAAATTGATGATGGCTCATTAACTTGAATGACTCATTTAAAACATTGCTGTTCTCAAGGAAGTTTGACCTACCAGAAAGGGGAGATCAGATAACCTTTGGCTTGACAGAAGGTTACATTTTCATGTCCCCCAAGTGGTTACTGAAGTTGTATCCGAATGAAGAGAATCATAAACTCTTGACAGATCAGATGTAATAATAAAAATTTCAGTAATCACTTCAGTATAGCCAGTTTCAAACTGACAAAGAGATCGGGACCAAATAGTATTAATCTAAAAACTCAGGTGAAACAGCAGAATTAAAGCAGAGACTGTGCAGACTCAGTAATAAAATTACCCTGTTACCTGAAAATAAGAATGTACAAATGTGATGTCAACTTTTTGGAAAAATTCCTGGAAGATCTGAGGAGCTAGCAGCTTGTATGGTGGACAAACTGGTAATTTTATTATCTCTTACAGCTTTCAGTAGCTGATACCTGCATAAATATGATAAACTCTGGATGAGTCAAGTAGGCATCAGCTGAACCTGTGGATTTCCTTGCCAAAATATGCTTTTGATCATAACTGTTTATATGGCTTCAAGGGACTCACCTGGTCCTGTACTCTTTTTGGCTTGCAGTAAGAAAGGCACTACAGGCCTCTGAATGGTTTTTGGGACTTTGTGATATGGTTATTGGGTACAAGAAATTCTTAGGAAATAACATTTGTTGTTGAAGATGTGTTAAAATGCATGAGCTATGTTGCTAGAATTGGCCTGTACAGAGCAGTATGTTATGTATTAGGACCAAGGAATTTCTGAGTAAGGCTTTGGCTTTTGACTGGTAATTGGGTATAGGTTTGTATTGAAAGTTCTGCTAGGCCTGTGCAGTGTCTGAAAGCAAACGCAGAAAGTTTCTCCAACTGCCCTTTGAGGTAGTCGAAGAGGCCCCGGGAGCTCAAGTTCCTGAGGGAGAGTTGACACATGGGTGGGGCTTGCTGGCCAACACTGTGGATAAATCTGTAACACCCAAAAAATGTTGAGAGAGGTATTTTCTTCAGTATTGGCTCATGCCTTCCTTGTGGCACATGAGATTTATTTTGAACCTGGCTCTCATTCATTCATGTGGCTTTACTGTAGACAACTAAGAGCGCTGTATCCGTGTCATTCATAGAATCATAGAATCATAGAATGTTTTGCTCATTCATGTGGCTTTACTGTAGAGAACTAAGAGCGCTGTATCCGTGTCATTGCTAGTTGTTGGGTTTGCTAGATGCTGCTGCAGCACAAAATCAGAACTGCACGTACAGAACCTGATTTTGGTGCTACAGCCTGTGAGATGCTGGTATGTTAGCAATTCCAAAAAAGTGCAAGACATGAAAACCAAGGAGTCAGATTTCTTTGGCTGTGGGAAGCCACAACCCCTCTAGATGATCTGGATGTATTGGGCTAATAGGCTCCTTTCAAGAACACTGGAACAGAGTAGCTGTGTGTACCTTGGCAAGTAGCAGGGTCAGACAAGGTTGCGGCTGTAGAATGCAGTGTTTGGTGCTGAGGAATTAGTGTCCATACTGTTTGCATTTCAGGGATTTCTTTTTTGTTGTTGTTGTTGAACTAATTCCAGGCTGGCTGCATGGACTAAATGCCCGCTTGTGTTGAAGTGTGCTGTTTGCGCTCCTGGTTTTACATCTTACAGTTCAGTTCTATCCAAAAGGAATCCAGTTCATCCACTCCAGGACTGCTTCATGATATGCAGTCAGTGGGTACAATAAGGAAGTTTGCTTTACCCGTGCACTCCTGATCTGCACTAAAAAATTGAGGTAGGTGCACCTTTAAGACTATGATTTATAATAAATGGCTGATGCTGAATTTTACCTCTTGGCATTGCCCTGTAAGAACCTTACCAGGAATGAGCCCCATAACAAATTGTGTGGCTTTTATGGTATTATGAGGCGTTATGGGAGACTTAAGAAAATTCTCAGTAATATGCTTTTGCATAGTCTGTTCTATGCAAGCGTATTGACTGATGACATGCAGTGCATCACTGCAGTTCTAAAGTTGTGAATTTATATGTTATATAAGTAAAGTTCTTGCACATAGGTTTGGCAACCTATTTTTCAGAAAGAATGGCTATCTCTGAAGCTGTCAGTGTTATATCATCTGGCACTGCTGTAGTTCTGTCTTTCAATGGGTCACTGTCCAGAAAAAAAGAAAAACCTGTATACAAGTATTTTGCCATAGAGCTTTTTAGGGAACTTTGAGTACACAAAGTGGTGGTTCCCTCAAGTGAGAAGCGGCATGTGAGGGAGAGCTGTATCTATTCAAGGAATGCTCTCAAGTCCTCAGCAAGAACACAGCCTACCTGTACCCATACAGGTCTTCTGTCTTCCCTGGTAGGCAAGGTGCACATAAGGAGGATGAGGAAGGGGAGATAGGGAGGGATAACCCAGAAACTTGACAGTTGGTTTCTTCTTCCCAGTTACAAGATGGATCACACTCAAAAGACTTATTTTGGTTGCTCTTCTAACACTTAAGGCTGTTCTCCTCCCTGCTGCTTTTTGAGGTTAACATATGCTGGTGCAGTGTTACTAAAATCATGGAAAGTGCATCATCTGCAAATGTTTGAGAAAATCTAGGTTGGTAATACTGCTTCAGTCTTCTAAGCTTTGGAAGTGTTTGATCTAGTGAGGTAGACCTTTACACACCTGCACTTATGACATCACTTTTTCAGATGACTGTGTCAAAACTGTGAGCTGTAGGTTTTTCTTGCTTTGTTCACTGTGACCTTTGAGTCTTGTGTCGTGAAGTGACATGGAGCCATGTAGCAGCTTGGTATCTCAGTTACTGATGCTTGAGGAATCAAACTTGTTGGCCTAGCGATTAAACATCGTGTCTAATGGTCTAAGCCTGTTCAAGATTGTTTTCTACTTCTTGTTCAAAAAATATATTAAGCAGGTCTAGTAGTTTTGGAATGTGTTAGATGTTAATGCACTGTCAAATGCAACGTCAGAGTTCTCAGCCAGAAAGATGAAATATGTTTCAACTGTCTTGCTCCAGACTGTCAAAAATAATTAACTTCTGTAATACACAACTAGGTGGTAGTAGTAGCAGACCTTTATTTGGACAGTGAGGGATCTTAGTAATTCTTGAAACTGTACATTCCTCTTAAGTGATGGATGAGGGAGGGGTTCTTCAAAATTATTTTTTTTACTTTAAGAATTGGCTCCTGTTATGGCAGTTAGAGCCAAAAATGCACCCCAAAGCCCCTGAATAAGCTACCAACATTGAGGCAGTAATAGACTCCATTGCACTAGTTCAAACAAAAATAGCATTAGAAAATCCAGATTTGTTTCTAGTGGCTTTAGCTGTAATCTCAGTTCATTCCATAAAAATAATTGTGTGGTTTTTCCCAGTCTGTTACTGAGACATAATTCTGCATCCCATCATGGTTTTAAACTTCCTATTTGAGTCTGTAACTTACAAGTTATATGTGGAAGTGAGATTCCCAGCAGTCCTGGAAACTCTGCTTTTCATAAAAAATGTAAATTATTAAAATTGTGTGAAGTCATTGTTGAGATTATTCAGTTGGATAGAACAAGTTGTTCCAAACTATAAAGTAGTTTAATTGCTCACAAGAGTCACCATAGAGAAGCACTTACGATAACTGCTCAGATTGTAACTGAAGATGGTACAAGATGCGAGTTTTCATGTGTGTGTTTTGGTTTTGTTTTGCCTTTTTTTAACAGTGCTGAACCTCCAGGTAAACTGCTGATACAGTACGTAGTCCATTGTGTAAGTGCCCTGACACCTATCATGTATGCATAACGTTCCCTGATGGTTTTGTTCACAGTTGCTGCATTTAAAACTGATAGAGACATCTAGACTTGTAAAACTTGTATTTTCCATAAAAATGGATTTTCTGTGTTGTTCCCTATTAAATTTCTGGTTGGAGGCTATCCAAGGAAATTCAGGGGGGTTTTTTTGCTTTCATTGTTGGCTCCTTTCTTAAAGACACAAAAGTGTTTCAGAATCTACTATTCTAAGTCGTTTTAAAGACATTCACTGTTAACTTTCCCTGACAATTCATTCACATAATACTTTCCCAGATTATGGGAACATTCAGATTATGTTTTTCTTCTTTCTTGCTTTGTAAAGGACATACAGCAATAGGAAACTACTATGTTTGGGAGCCCAAGGGAACTAACAGTATGCAAAGTGCTGTGAGAAGGATAAAACAAGCAGCCTTGATTTTTTTTTTTTTCTTTTCTGTCTGCAGCAGCAGTAATGTTTCAGCTCTTCCTCTCTGTACTTCCCACTTCACTAATACTTTAAGGAAGTATCCATAATAGCTTGATCTTCAAATTGTGGAAATAAAAAATGGGCTTTTTTTCTTTCTAGAAGTTATGTGTTTGACCTGTAATTCATTGAAGGGAGTGACCAATTCCTTGGTGAGGAATGGTAGGTAACCTGTGCTGGTGGCCTCTGGTGCTTACACAAGGCTGTATGTGTTACGCTTATCTCAAATTCATCACCTTTGCTGAAGTTCTTGTGTATGTGCCTATGTTGGTATCTAAAAGAGCCACATAATTAATCTAACACAGTTTTGTAAATGACTTCCCAGTGGGCTTTTTACTGCTTGACTGCTGTGGATTGTGGTCGTCATGTTTGTCTGTAAAGTTGTGTAAAGAAAAATCTTAGAGGCAGCCTTAATTTCATTCTGTTGAGTGATAAACGTTTTATGCTCCATGTAGAGTCATTTTACAGTTAAGATTAACACGTTTTTCTAATCAGATCTAGAGAAAACTGTAGCTTTAAGGGAGATATGTGGAGGTATCTATGGTGCCATTTTAACTTTAAGTACTTGGTAAAATCTAAAAAATAAAATGAAAATTCAGCATATAAATTGTTCTTTAGCTGGGTTGGTGCTCCTTGCGTTCTCGGCAGAGCCAGTGACAAAGAGCATGTGATGCTGTTGCGCAGCTGGGCCAGTAAGAATGAGAGAGTAAGTGAGAGTAACAAAGAGGTTTTCATCTATAAGAATAGGTCTGATATTAAAATGAATAAAAGGAGGCAATTAATGTAGATCTGAAACGTTTTGGTTTTCCACAGAGTCCTAGTGGGCTAAGAAAATTCATGCAGCATATGAAAACCTGCAGTTTTGCTTTTGGTTTGCTTGTTAGTGTTTGTGCTTTTGCTTAGCCTTATGCTGTGCCTGTTAAAAGTTTGCTTCTCTCAATTTTGGGTTCCTAAACAGTAGTGTGTTGTGGTTTTTTTTTTTTTTTTTTTTTCTCCAGTGCAGCCTAAAATTGTTGTTTTTCCCTAAATTATGAGGAGATTTGGGGTTTCTGGGTTTCCTTTGCTTCTTGTTTGCTTGTCCATCAGCCTTGTTTGCTTATTACTAGCTCTGTAAAAAAATGATTTCTAAACAATCTTAGCATGTGGTAATGTGTTGTACATGTGGTGTATGTTACAGTTATGCAAACAATAACACAGTTTTGAATGTAATGCTTGAAAGCAGGGTTCTGTATTACTGGGTTCTCATCTGATAGATTGCTTACGTGCAAATTTCTTAAATGACCTGGTTTGCAGGCCTTACAAACTGTTCTTGATGTCAAACAAACGAGTAGTGGAATGAGAAGAGAAGAAAATTCATAAGCAGTCCCTCATCTCTGCTAGAGCTGAAATTCTTCCTTCTTGGTGTTAATCTGGAAGACTTGTGGAGAAAACCAGCAGATGCATAGGAGCTGTTGAAATGAAGTCACTCTGCAATCTTTCTCTGACTAAAGAGAGAAGGAAGAATAGGGGAGTCTTGCTTTTGTACATGGGCTGTAATTCTGAAATGCTGCTCTCTCCAACACTGTAAAGCGCTTCTGCTTGTTGAAGGACGCATTCAGTGCTGATGAGGACATGTGAAAGCTGTGAAGTAGCCTTAATGCACTGATTTGGGGTGAATAGCTTCTCTTTAAGGGACAATGATTGTTTTTACCTACCCCTGAAAATATTGCAAATGATTCTGTAGTCTGATCAATGTTTTATTAAATTTCAAACTGATTTAGACTAGCTTTTATATTTAATAAACACCATTTCATAGTCACTGTGTCCTATAGCGTTCTTTTATGGGGTATAAATGCTGTGATGGGAGAGTGGGAGAGCTGTATGCCATTTAATTCTGTGACAGTTTACAATCATATTAGTAATTGCTTCAGTGGATGTTGTATCTAATAGTGGCTACTACAATGTCACAGTAGAAAAAAAATGTAAAATTTAATCCATGGAAGCCTCTTCCCATTTCCTATTAGGAATTATTTAAAATCTTATTCAATGGAAAGGAAATCTTACTCAATTCAAGCACTTATTTCAGTTGATTAAAAACTTGAAATAAACTTGTTTTCTAACCTGAGTCTACCTAGCTGTTGAACAGAAAGTCCATTTCTCACCTGCGTGGTTTGTAGTTTCTGTTCTACGGAATATTTTCCTCTTTCTATTTCTGCTCCAGTAGCTTTTCAACACTACAAGCTAACCCAGCAACATTCAAAACAAAATAGTGAATTCAAATGTTGGATTCTCTCTGCTAAAACACAGATTGAGGGTATCAGCCAGTCAGTTGTCTCTCACAATTTACAATGGTGAAAGAACAAACCTCTCTTGTACATCAGTTATGTACTATATTTAAAAATTAGGTATAACTGACTTACATTCATGTTCAGTTACTTAGTACAGAGTTCCTACACTGGAGTGCACCAGTAGTCCATTTAGTAAATCTTTTTGGTCTTTGTATTTTCTGGTTGAGTAGTACTAAGTGCCTAACCAGAAAGCGGTGTTAATTTTGAAGGCAGGGGGTGGGGTGGGGTGTGTGTGGAAATCCAGTCCTCTGCTGGACAGATAGAGACTGACGTATCAATGAGTTACTGACCTGCTAGTTTCCTCAGTCACGATGATTTATGCCTTTCACATACTTATACTTACCTTTCTTACCTACAAATGGATATGATTTATAGACACCTTAATTCTCTGGTGGAGGTGCAGACCACTGGTTAGTGAACTTAGATTTAAGGACAATAGATGAAGTACAGCAGTAGCTTACTGGTTTCCGGGGCCCTGTGATTCATTGGGTGAAAATCACTATCTCCATGTAGTTAGATGTTCTTTTGATCTCTGTCTCTCTCTTTCCCCCCCCATCCCCCCAGACACACCCACCCCCACCCCCCCCGTTAGATATTCTTTTAGTCACTGGAGATACCTGCTTCTGATTTATTTTTAAATTGTGATCTTTTCCTTGGTGGTGTCATGCAGTATGGCTTCTGAAGAGGATTTATTTTTTGGATAAACACATATCAGTTAAGAAATAATGTGGGGTTTTTTGTAAATGTTATTTGCAATTGAGAATACTAACACCCTTGCCTTGTCTTGATGGCAAATGGTTAATAATTGTCTAGGATCGTGTCTCAAGCAATGGGTCCTGGTGTCTGTGAGGGCCCATTTCCATTCCCTAGTCTTCTTGGTCTCCAGTTAGGGCGTCCCTCCATGTCATCCATGAGCTCCTTGGATGCCTTCAAGGAGTGCCGGATGCTCTCTATGTGCTCTGGCTGGTTTCCACCGTGGTTTCTTGTTATTTACATACTTCTGTATAACCCTTGCACTTCTTAAATAAAAATAATAAAGCCAGTGGCAGTAGATGGTGTTACTTGGGGAGAGCATGTGAACCTAGCCATGCTTTGCAGTCCTTTTGCCCCCTGTACCTTTCAGCCCTCCACATTTTTTATCAGTAATGTTAAAAGGTGCATTCCTGGTGGTGCCTTTCAGTCAGCTGGTGCTGTACAGTGGGTTTGGAGAACTGTCAGCTGCGTGACTTGGATCGCTTAACGGTTTGTAATTGCCAGCTCCAAGCTCTGTTCTGTGTAAGCATGCTTTAGTTTAAGGCGATAGTCTTACCTAGGCTGAATCCTATCACTCACTTTTTTGCCAGATCACTTGGTTTGGCATTCCCTTGCTAGTGTCTGGTATCTACCCAAAAATGTAGTGTCACCTATGAACCGTGAGATTTCACTGCATGCTCTACCCTTCAGGTTGTCATTGAAAGTGCTGAATAAAGCCAGTCCCAGCACCAGTCCCCCAGCAGGAGACCTTTCAGTTGCCTATTCTCTGCCTTGAAAACTGGCCATTAAACCTTGCTTTTTGTATCCTGTTCTGTAATTTTCTATTTGTAAGACTCTTTCCTCCCATCCCGTGGCAAGTTAGTTTCTTTGATAACCTTTCGTGTGGAATCTTGTCAAAAACTTTTTCAAAATTGGACTGTGCTGTGTCTGCTGGATCCCCTCTCTCTCCTTACTGATGCACTCTGAGGATTTTGGTGGGTTGGTGAGGCAGGGTTTCTTTTTGCAGAAGTCATGCAACATCTTTTCCAGCAGACCACATTTATCCCTGTGACTTTATTTTTATAGCCCCTACTGCCTTTAGTAAGAATGGATGACAAACTTTCTAGTCTGTAATTCTCAAGATCACTTCTGGGTTGGTTTTTTTTGGGGGGGTGGGGTGGGTTTTTTTGTGTGTGGATGGGAATCACATTGGCAGCCTGCTACCTCTCTGGTGGCAGTTTTTTGCAGTACTGGGTTACCTTCCTCACCTGCAGGTCTGCAGCTTTATGTATAAATTTCATTCAGCAATCTCAGGTGAAAGCCATGGTCCTGGCAACTTCTTAGCATCTAATTTGTCTGTTGGAGTAATATATTTGTACGTTTATTTCAAGTCAAATTAGCTTCTCTTGACCTGTCTACTGCAAAGAATGGGAATATCTTTAACATCTCCAGTAGGAAAGACTCATTAAATAAATTATTAAATTGCATGGCTGTAGCTTTATTACTGAATGAAACTTTTTATAGTTTCATCATCAAGCAGTCTGTAGCTAGCATCCTGCTTTTGATTACATTTAAAGAAATAAAAGGATTTTGAAAATCAAGTAAATTGCCACTCTAGTTTGCTCGGACAAATGCAAAAGCCCATATTAACAAGTTAGAAAGAAGTAATCAACATGGGTTTTTTTAATTATACATTCCACAAATTCTACTGGAACTGGCACAAAATCCACCACGTTGCTGTTGTAGCTATTGATGATCAGAAGGAAGAGTAGCTGCTGTTACGTAGTTTGCCTGTGTTACTTGTTACACATGTATGATTAAGCACATTTTCCTAGGAGCTCAGGCCTTTAACTGAGATATCCTGAAGGAGTTCAGGAATACATCATCTGCTTCTGTGCACTTTGCTATAGTAACTAGTAACATCTAGTAACATCTCAGTCTTGGACAATAATTCTCTTTTCAGAAAGTAAAATGGAGGGCTTGGGTTTGTATTACTACTTAAGCAGAATTGGTTTGTGGTGTCATCCCCCCTGTTTGACTTATGGTACCTTTATACCATAGTAATTCTGTGGATTTATTAATTCCCCAGCAAGGTTCTTACTGTGATGTAAGTTTATTATTTTGGAAACAATGAGATTATATCCTAATTTTGATGATACCACTTACTAGGAGTGTCTTTGCTCATTCCTATTGGATTAAGCAAGATTCAGGCATTGCTTTGTTTCAGTTATATAAATCACTGTGAAAACTTCATTTTTTATGTTTTCTGTTGAATTCTAGCACTGTGAGAGTAAAGAGGTGAGGGGGGTTTATGAAATGCCCTCACTTCTAGAAGTTTTTAAAAGATATAAACTTGTCAAAATAAATTTTGCAGCAGGGAACTTTTTTGAAATGCAGGAACTTAAAGTGTGAACATTAAAGTTAAAAGTTATATTGAATAAAATGTATTGAATTTCAAGGCTTTAGTACAGTTCTTTAGCGCACAATCAATTTTCTTTTTCTGCTAAATAGAGTTGATCTGTTTATTGTTCAGGGACTTGCTAAACTCATACTTCTAGGTGCTATCTAAAGTAATTAAACCCTGTATCGAATCCTACCCATTGCTTCCATGCTGTGCGTGCACCTTGACTAATGTCAATAAATGTGAATTTAGCATAGACTTGGCTCTTTGCTAACATCTACATTGCTGAAGTGATGCACTGAGAAATCAAGTTTGAGAACCCAAAGAAACAGTAACTAGAAGAAAGTATGGGGTAATGAAAGACTGCATCAGACTGCATTTTCTGGTAAGTCTAGTTCTGTCGGTACTGTGTATTGGGTGCAGAGTTCAGATGGACAATTTCATAGGAGAGGTGTTGGTGGTGAATATTTCCTAGTCTGGGCTACCTTAACAGTTAGACCTAGGATTGTCTTGTGTAGGTTCCAATTTGTCATGGTGTGACAGCAAAGTGCAATACATAGGTGCAATTAAACATCATTTAGTGTTGCAGGTGATTTTTATCACACGTCTTACCTTTATCTTGATTTTTGGGTACGACCATAATGTTTAATTGTTTCAGTCTCTGAATTTGTAAGTTTGCGTAGACGGTATTTAAATCCAAAATGCTTAGGTAATACTACATTCTCCCTATAAAAGGGATGGAGTTAGAGAGAAATACACTTGAAGTAAAAATCTTGATATTACATTTCCTATTTTAAACCATGATGTTTTAAAGATTTTGGTACAAAACATTTGTTTGCATTCATAATGTAGTGTTTGAAGTCTAGAAAATAAATTGGGATGCTATTTTTGTTTAAGAAGTGCTTTTGCATAGATTGCCATTTTGCATCACAGAATGTTGACTTCTCTTGCAAACATATTTGTGAATATAAATACTGCTTAACATTGAATATGGATATCTGTGTTTTCTTTCTAAGATATAATTTCATTTGTCTTCTTGGTTTGCCTTCCTCAAAGTTCAGATTTTTAACAACAAAAAATATTCTTTGTAAAGAAAACTTGTCTGGTATTTATAGAGAACTGTTAACAGGGGCATGGTATCTTCTTAAATTTCTGACCTAAAGAAAGCAGAAGGCTGTAACACATGAGTTTCTTCACTTCTGGCATGAGTAAGATGCATTCCCATAGCTTCTGTGCTCTTTTCTAGCAGTAACTCGAAGACACTGTCATTGAATTAACCAATACCCTGATAATAATGGGATACTGTTATCCTCTCTGCTGTCATGAGATAGGAGAGCCTTACATGACAGCTGGTTAGACATGATCAGGTTGATACTATGGCCAGGAAAGACACTACTGGACTAGGTTGGTTTCTGAAATTGATTTCTCAGTCAAGATCGAATTGTATCTTGATCAGCTATTCAGTATTTTGCAGTCCAGCTAAGACAAATACAGAGAGTATTTCCCATTCCAGCTGGAAGAGCAGAACTTGCTATTAGCATAAAACCCAACACCCCTCCAACTTGCACAAGGGTTGTTTGTGGAGTCCCAGGCTGTTTGGCTGCAAGCCTTAAAGAAGTACATAGGTTGCAGGCATATCCATTCTTCACCTGAGTATCAGATTCATGGGACAATTTAGTAAGTAATTATGTTGGTTACTCTCAGGGGGTAGCTTGCTCAAGCAGAGGTGCCTTTTGGACTCTGCACTGGTGGGGAGTGGGAG
>NW_009259584.1:506514-566699 GCF_000687185.1 Egretta garzetta
TAATGGATTTAGGCATGAAGGTAAGAATGCCTAAAGGAATGAATGGTGCTGTTGTAAGTTGGCAAGGCTGGAAAATAATGACTAAACTCTCACGGTAAAAACTTGTCCTTTTGTCCGGTCATGTAATGAAACCCATATGCCATTTCAAGATGAGATGGTGTGAGTCCTGAAGTGGTGGTCAAAAGAAGAAGGGAGGTATCCGTGAAGGACACTGATTGCTCAGATACCCTAAGAATAAAACATGAAAGAAAACCAGTGTGTTGTGAAATGTGGGAATTAACTGATTTCTGCCCCCTCCCCTCTCCATATTTGCTGGGTTTTTTTGTGTGACTAAACAAACACAAAAGTTGTTAATTTCTGTGCTAGGCTATGTTAAGGGTATTTGAGGTAATTGTTCAGTCTAGAAAATGCTGTTCTGACTCTCAGCCCAATGGTTGTGCTCTGGGTTGAATGTCAGCAGTAACAGATTCATACGTTGGCAGTAGGAACCTTGGAAACAGGACTCATTTTCACAAGGATCTGTTTTGTAATGACTTGGTTAAGGAAAAACATCATTACAAGAGGTGAAAAAATACTCTAGATGAGTTATACTAGTGTAAAATCTATCACATAGTCAAGTGAGATAGAGTGTGTGGCAGCACTTCACTGAGTCCCGACGTGCTGGTGAGAGGCAGGAATGCAGGAGGATGTAACGGAGCCAGCATATGCTTGGAATGGCAGGTTACTTCAGGGAAGTTTCTTATGGTCGCTCTTGCCGATTGCCTAACGGGCTCGAGGTCTTCTGTAAATATTGAATTGGTGATTTTAGCAAAAATGATTGCATGTGCTCTGATATAAATATTCTAAAATTGTGTTTCGCTTCAAGCAACAGTAATCTGGAAAATGTACTGCAGTTGCTACTATAGCCCAAGGAAAGGAGCCAATCTTCAAAAGAAGCATTGCTTATCTTTTTGCTGACGTTTTAACTTGCATCTTGCTTGTTATGCTGTCCTTTGATTTCTATTTAAGTTGGACCTTGATAGTTTTATTTGGATAAAGTTATGAAAGCCTTCCCCATTTGCTGACAAACCCAGGTCCAGACAGTGTTTTGGATGAGTTGATCTTTAATTTCTAGCCTTACTTCTAGAGTCTCAATGATATTCCCATCTTGACAAAGGAGGGCAAAGGCAGGTTTCCTTCCAGCTACTACTAGAATAAATACCTGTGGCCCAAAAAAGAAAGCAGATGCTTGCCATAGACTTCCTGTATATTTTTAGTTGCTGTTCATTATCTCCTTTACCCAGAAAAGATGCAAACAAATCCTCAAAATTAATTACTTATGCTGATTTTTTTTTCCCCCTTCTTCAGACTCTTCATTCCTTTCTAGACTTCACAGCAGATATGTTTAGACCTGCCTACTAGGGCTTCATTTGCTAGATTAATATTTGGCAACAGGTTTACTGTCTTTGCTAGCCATTAGCTCACTGGGCACCGTAGAAATTTTTTTTTGCCTTTTTCCCCCGCAGACTAAATCCCTGTCTTCGAACTGTCAATCCTAGAATAATGATGGAGAATGAGACAGTAACCTAAATGGCTTCTTATTCTTTGCGTTGCCTAAAGCTTTATTTTTCACCAAGACAGTGTTATTGGCGGGACTGCACGGGGTGTTTTTCTTTAAGAGGGCAGTATATAGGGTCCCTGGTGGCCACAGCTGAGAATTGCTGAGCTGACTGTGATGCTGGAGTATTGGTAGGGCTTTGTAAATACATTTTAGGAACCTTCTGCATTGCAGTTCGCGGTGATTGTCCATGCAGCCCCTGGAGCTAATAATTATTCTCTCTTCTTTGATGACACTTTCTATGGCTTTTGTGCTAGATTTGTTTTCTGTTGTAATTTTCAGAGGCTGAAAGAATGAAGTCTGATGGTCCTCTGTGTCCTGCTCGAGTGTATACTGTACTCTGTCTTCTGATTCCTCTTTTTCCCTTTTTTGACCCCTCATTAAGAACTATAGTTATCAATCAGGGATACTATACAGGAATATCTGAAAATTTTAAAGCACCCTTTCTCTGGTTATTTTTTCCTATCAGTGTATTTGATACATCCTTTTGAGAGATCTGCAATCAGCTTGAACTACATGTAATCATGCTTGGGAAGAAAAACTAAGGATTTTTTTTTTTTTTAAATCTCCTATGTCTTCTACTTCTGTTTGTCACTCTTAATCTTGGAGGTCATCTTTTCTCTTTATTGTGTGGTTGGTTTGTTTGTTTTTAAATGTATCCCTGCTGCCATCAAATTTTACTGTGGCTTTCACTGCTCATCATAAATTCAGTCCTTTCTTTCAGCTCAGGAGCTAAAGTGGTCATATGCACCCTGGTTAACTTACATTTCAATTACTTCAGGAACAGCCTCTTTGTCTAATCCCTATGCTTTCTGTAACTAAAATGACTGTCTAAAATTGGTTTTGGCTTTTCAGTTGGACCTCGAGATTGAATTGCCAAGCAACAGGCAGTTAGTGTTGCCTTGAGCTTAAAGCTGCATGTGTCTTTAGGCTGCATGTTACAGTCCCTCTGTATATCCCCTTTTTTTATTCTTCTCCCTTTCTTCTTTTTTTAAAATCCTCACATACTTTAATAAAACAACAACAACAACAACATTTTTTTTTCTTTGCTTGTTCACTGATTTCTAGGCCCTTTCTGTTCAGTTTTTGGTCTCTTGTGTCATTTCTGAAGACCCATTTTTACTTCTGCATGTCAGTATCAGTCCTAGTCTTCCTTTCCCAGTGTTGCAGAATAAATAATTGTCCTAAGTCTCATAATATATACTTTTATTATTTGTGACTTTCTCCAGTCATTCTCGAACAAGTATTTGATGTGGTCTCAATTTCAGTATGTAGGTGTTACACCAGTGATGATTTTGAAGGAGGATTTTTCTCAACCGTGCTGGTCTAGAAGCAAAGTGTCTTAGGCTGGGTTCCAGGGCCAAGCAACACAGAAGTCAGATCTTTCAGACTGACCTTTTCCAGCTGGAAAGTTTGGCTCTCTGGAGGTTGCTTTCCCAATGGCAAAGTTTTAGCAGACTGCTTTGTGTGAGCCAGCTTTTCAGCAGAGAGCTAGCTGGCTCTGCTCACTTAGAAGTAGGTAACTGGCCACCCAGTACTTATACAGCACAGATTTAATCTGTGGACTGTTAGATGTGGGATTTGGTAGAAATAGTTCAATAGTTCTTTCCTTACCAATGAAGTACTGATAAGGCATAAAATATCTCTAGTATAGAGACTATTATTTTTTTCTGTTCACTTTAATCTGGTAACTATTCCTTCTTCCGTTTTTAAATTTCTGTAACACAAGTTGAATTCTTATGCTCCATTGTACGTGCTAGTCACTATTCTTTCTAAAACACCACCACCAAGACATCTTTCTACTTTACCTTCTGCCACGGACAAAATACCCGATTGGAATAACTGCTGAAGAGAAAGGATAGTGAAATAAGGTGGTGTGAATGGAAGAGCAGGTAGAAGCAGTTAATGCAATTTCACTGTGTGTATGCTAGGTTTTTTTTTTTTAGAGGTATTCCTAGTCATGGTGAAGACCTTGTGGGATTTCTGTAATTCAAAGCAATGTATGTGGGAGTAGTTGTACCCTAAGTCACTCAAGGGGTTGAAATCGAAGCAAGCAAGGTCTTGCAGTCTGGCTCCATTCTGCTGTTACTTTATTAGTTGTTTTTCCTATTTATTTGATCTAGACAAACCCTCCCAGTTGTTTGGTGTGCTGTGTGCTTGTTTCCCCATAGGTCACTTTTGATTGTAGAGCATGAAGACTTCTCCTGACATAACAAATGTCCACAGTTGATTACAGCTGTGGAGCACAAAGGGAGAGACTGACATAGCTGCATATTTGCTGCATTAGACACTGCCGAAGAGATGAGCTGCTGTTTCGCCCTTTCTTTTGAGATACTGCCAATAGGCAAGACTAAGTCTGAGGAGATGTTTGTGCCGTTCCTTCTAATTATGTTACAGAATTCCTCCTAATTGCTAAATTCAGTATTTTTGAGGTGCTAAGTGTTAAATGTATTATTGCTTAAAAATTCTTTTATTGTGATGCCTTTTTGTTCTAAATATAATGTTGGGGAATATGGATGTAGATTTTTATTCCATGCAATTTGAAGTAAAAATGAACCTTACAAAAAGAGATTTGAAACTGTTGCTGAATTTATTGTATGAGGCTTCATAGTGTTCTGGAGTAGGTATTCCAGAACTTCAATGAAAAGAACCATAAAGATTTTCAGTATTCAGTATTTATAATTGTCTCTATACTATACTGATCATTTAATCTGATTATTGAGATTTTTACATTTTTAAGTTCAGTTTTGGTTTCTTACCACTTGATGGCAGTGAAGGAGCTAGTGTTGCCAGGCAAAGGTTCAGGGCAAGAACCCATTATGAATAACAAAAGAGGAGGTACAAAGGAAGCCTCTGACATTTAATATTGTTCACATTTCTAGGTGATATTACATATACCACAAATGACAGTAGAGGAAGAAAAACCTCTAGATGGAGCTTCAGTACTTCCAATGGGGGAGAGATTTTTATTCTCAAGGGGTTCGGTCCTATTTATAATAATTATTTCAAACAACAACTTTCCCATTTAGGAATGGAATGATACCAGACATAATCAATAAGTAATATCAGTGCTTCTTCTATTATAAACATCCTGTACTTCTTGAAGAGCATGCAATTCTGACATTTTTTTCACACCTTCTGTTCAAATCCTGTAGCCTCTCAACATTCTTAGGAATTCTCAGGTATTGTTAGAAATGTGTGACATAGATTAAGGATCAGCATAATTATTCAAGCTTTTTTTAAAAAAAGGATGATTGGATTTTACTGGTGGACCAAAAAGAGAAACTTGAAAAATACAGATAAAATTGGAAACTGCCCCGCAGTATTTACTGTTTTGCATGGTCTAGTCCCAGTGAAGAAGTGTTTGCTGTAACATTAAATATGACAATGCACGGACGTGTGTTTGAGGCCCTTTATTAGTGAAGGTTCTTTTGCACTTCCTACGCCCATGTACACCTCTTGCCAAGCTGGTATGGGGAAATGAACCATATAATGGCCCTGCTATAGTAATTGGCTCCACATGGGTGGACTCTAGCGCACAGACAAAACCTTATTTGAAGTAATTGGTGCTTTGTGTAGGTACAAGGATCTGTACATGCAGATTTATTTTGGATTCTGGGTCAAACCTTGGCATTAGTAAAGGTTTCAATTTCATGCAGTGTCTTTGACATGTAAGTGATTTTGAATGAGTATCAAAAACATCCATGCAGATCATAGCAAGCTACTTGATTGAACTTGTTTGTTAAAAATACACATAGCTAATATTTTGCAGTTATATTTTTGATTGAATAGTAAACAAAGAACTTGGCTTGTTAAGTTTAGTGAATGTACAGCCTGTTACTAATTTTAGAAAATAGCAAAAAAGCAAATTATAAGTTTGTATAATTATTAAATATCTTAATCATTAGCAGCATTATTTGAGTTCTATAATAGGCAGTACTACATAAGCTCACAGTTGAAAGTAAGTGAAGATACACCAGAGTTGTCAAATATTTACTTTGGTTTCAGATGCTATTCTTATTTTTAAAAAGCATTTAAGCACATTATTTCTAGTATTAGCTAGCATCTGTTAGCCTAATTGATGGATTGCTGTTGCTGGTTTAATACAATGGCAGCCAGAGCATACTTATTGGGCAAAATTCAAGTTTTATCTTATCAAATAAGTCTCAAATACATATTCTGTCTAGTGGTAAAAGGAAAGGGATAGAAGACCAAGCTGAAGATAGTGCAGTGTTTAGTATGATCGTTTCAGCCAGTGAAAACTCTGGAAATGTCTTGTGAGATTGTAGCATTTCTAGTCTATGGCATTAGTTCACCATGTGGCATAAAACTATTGAACTGAGTTTCTTGTCAATGCTGTTTCGAGAAAGATTTGTTGGAAAACAATGAAATTCTACTTCATTATGTGGTATAGGTTGGCTGCGTTTATTTTAATGTTTGTGGAAAATCTTAGCTACTGTGGTGCAATACAATTTTAAAAGAACCCAGTGCATGCTTTTCCAGCTCCTACTATTTGATTTAGGGGAATTTGAAATTTGAAAGGTATAAAGAAAATTATCACAGCATTTGGAACATGAAATCAATTTAGTTTAGGAAGTTAGTGTTAATCTTGCTCTGTTTGCTTGCCAGGGTGAACAGTCTAATTGCCAAAAATCAGATATGGGAAGAATACATATATTTGTGCAAAATAAATGTTATTCTTCTTGGTGATTCTCAAGAATTTTAGCAAATGTAACTTTAAAACCCCCTGTTTTGTTTGGGTTTTGTTTTGTTTTTTCCCCTGAGATATAAATTTATGCAGCTGATGGGCAATTTATTCATTCAGGGATTTATGTTATATGACTGCATACAAGTGTTAAATCTTGTGTTCAAGAAATCACTTTTTCTAAAAGTGGAAAGAAAAACACTGCGGGTGTAATGGAACTCTTGCACTTCCTGGAGAGTAACTAGTTTGTATTAAATAGTTTCTATATTAATCAGTGCATTAGTAGCGATTCTCCAGAAGCAATGTGTTGTTTTTATTTCTCCTTATCTAGTTAAGAGTTGCAGATAATAGTAAAGGTCTCAGTTTCTAGGTTTCGTCTCTGTTAAAGTTGGCAAATTTATATTGATCTTTTAAAAATCCTTTGGCTTTTTTCTTTTACTGTGCTGACACTTGGGGTCATTTTTGCCCTGAAATTGTCCCTTAGTGTATATTTATATTAACTTTATCATTAAAACTTTGACGTTCTTTGATGGCATTAAAAAAACCCGTTGATGGCATTTTTATTTATCCTTGACTGGTGAGCAAATCTCAAACAGTTACTTCCTGTTTGGGTTGAAGGAACAAGTGAATTCTTGGAAAAGGCATATAATCGCACAAATTAGCAACCAGTATATGGAGTAAATTTTCTTGAATATTCCTGGATTCACTACTGATGTGTATTTTGAACAAAGAATTAATTTTGTATCTGTAGGCAATACTTAACTTTGTCATGTAAAAGTAAAAATGCCCTACCAGAACTGAAGACTTGATACTGTTGTGGAGTTCATTTTTACCTTAGCTTACTTTTTAATAGTGATGGAAGAGATTCACTAATTAAAACTACTGAATTAGTGAAAATAATCAGAAGTTTCCCTTCTGTGGGGATATCTTTTAAACAATTTTGTTTTACTTTATTAGAATCATAGGAAAAAAGCTGATAAAACTGACCATATAAAACAGTGTAATGATTAGCATTTCTTGTTGTAAAGTTTAGTGAGAGCAGAAGAACTTAAAATTGCTCATAGAATTAACTCTTCATGTTTTTGTTTTATTTTGTCATAAGAGAGCCTTTCAGAATTTGCATTTCATTGTGTTGCAACTCATTAATGCAGTGAGCAGCAAGTTTTTTGTTTGTGTGCCCCTTATTCGATATTCACCTAAATTTCAGACCCAATTAAAGATTTCTGGAGACTCATTCAGTAAAGAAAGAAAAAAAAAATTCCTTTTTTATTGTTTTATTATTAAAGATTTTTTACTTCTTGCATCTGGTTTTATTTGTACCTCCTGTTAATAATAACGATTAGCTGAACAAATATCCTTGACCTAAAAAAATATTTTTCTTTTCACTTTTTTGGTATAAATATTGATATAGAAATTTGGAAACTAATTACATTTGTATCTTGGTGGGCCACATCCCAATTTCCTTTTGTCATTTCCTCATTTTTGAGAGTTGTTTCTCTCCCCTAGATCCCCTCTTGGTCTTATCTAAAGAGGCAGGTGGTAGTGAAGACTTTTAAAAAATTTTGTTCAAGTCTTTCCCGTGAAGAACATTACATAAAGTATGTATGCATATAAATTCTAACCTATGTGTTGTGTTTAAAGTCCATTTAAATTAAGATGATTATGGAAATTGCCCTCATTTCAGTTTTTCAAGGAACGCTTGCTATGCTGAGAATCCTTTATAAACAAGACTCTTCCATGCAACTCTAGATCAATATAAACAGAAAGGTTTTCTTGGGTAAGATAAACTGTTCTCCATATGTAAAGTTGTCTTGCATGTAAAGGTGCCTGTAATTTTTCAGTTCATGGATATTTAAGTCTGACTCTAGATTTATAAATATTATGGAATAAAAGCTTAGCATGCCTGTCAGTTTATTTGGGAGGATAATTCTGCCAGTGTTTAGGCAGCAGTCATATTTGACTCCCATGTAAATACATGCATGAGTCCTAGGATTCTTGGAAAATTGCAGAGTTGGAATTTTAATCTTTATAACAATGTTTTTTAATAGCATGCAAATTTTGATTGCCCCGTGTGGGAACAGAATAGTTCTATTTTTTAAATTATTCTTTAATTCTTACATAGTGCAGGAGAACTACATCAAATATAAAATACATGAAATATTGTTTCAAAAATATGACTACAAATACTTAAGGTTCTTGTTTGGGGTTTTTTTTTTTAAAAGACTTGAATTATTCATGTTTATTCAGCTTCATGGAGTTTGTCTTTCAGGGTATATAAGGCTCTAATTCTTAGTCAAATGTTTTACATTAAATGTGGTGATAAAATGAGATAGAGGTGGTACAGAAGTTGCAAGTATCTCTTGTATTGATAAATGCTAATGATGCCATTCACATAAGCAAAACAGTCCTGGATTATTTATAACTTCTGAAATTGTGTCTCACAAATACTATTTCAACAAGATTCCAAGTAATTTGGCTAAAAAATGGTTGCAGTCATTCATGGTCTGAAAGTAGACATTTCCATTTGTGCTTCTGGAGTACCCTCACGTGTAGAGAAGTTCTACTGAATTATTAAGGAAGAACTTTGTTGTACCATAACAGAATTGGTAATTAAAACACTTAGTTTCTCTTGTGGCTGCCATTATTTTTAGAATCTCATTACTTTCATTATACTTGAGAGATTTTGCAAGGTGCGGGGTCTTCTGCTTCTTTGTCTTGGATGATAAAAATACATGTGACTTGCAGAAAGCGCTTGGTAAATACTTCTGGGTCTTTTGAGACAAAAAGTACACTTTCCTGTAAGAGAATCATCAGTTGCCTGGACACTGCGTGTTTCAGAACTGTCCATCTACACCTGGGCTCATTTGCAGTCTTCTTCCCCTTCCTAATTGATGCACTCAGTTTACTGATTTCTCCCCTGCCCTTCTAAAATGATATAGCATATGCCGGTTTTTGGTTCTGTGCAGATACCAGTCTACTACTGCATATCTCTCAGAGACATTACACTTCCATTGTTTTAAGGAATAATCTATTTGATGTTATATTTATGTTAACATTTGTAATTTGAAATGGCTGGTAACTAGCCAGATCATTCTGCAATTTAGTGGAGCCTGTTAGAATCGAAATGATTCTTCAGAGAGCTGGGATTTATTTGAAGGGGGGGGAAAAACACTGCTTGTGAGTTAGTATGATGAAGCAGGTCTGCATTGCTTATGCAAATATTTTTTTTTTCCTTTTTGAATCTGCTTGTTTCTCTGTCCTTTTGTACAACAGCCGTGTACCTTAATACCACTTTTAAAGACTGGTAACAAATTTCTGGGACTGCATACTGTAAAATTAGGGAATGTCAGTTTTCAGAATGTCTCAAATCTTAATTTGGTTTCTTTGTGCTTGTTCATTGTGATGATTTTTAATTCACTACATTATATTCTACAGGGTCTTTACTTATTCAGGCTCAGGGAGAGATCTGGCCCCAGTGCAGCTTCAGGCTTATGTATTGAAAGAGACTGTTGTCTGTAAAAACTGTTTAACCTGTAGATGTTGAGGGTATGTAGAGAGTGGGGGAGAAGATTGCAGGGAAAAAAAATGGTTTCATGGGTAAGCTAGTCAGACGAAAAGTGCCCTTGAGGATTGGATTCTGTTCCTCTCTCTGCCACAGAATTCCTATGTGATGCTAGGCAAGTCGTTTAAACAAAACTTTTCCCAAGTGGTGACTAATTGATTTGAGTGCTCTGCAATTCTGGTTGCATAATTTGAGATACTAGGGGCTTATATGCAGAAATGCTGAGGGTTTGCAGCTGCAGCTGAAGTCGATTAAAGTCTGTGCCCTGAATGTATGGAATGTTGTTTGATACCGAGCACTTGGAAAAAATCATATCTGAGATAAAATTAGTGGTGAAGATTTTATCTTGATCTGGGCCTCGTTTTGCAATCTATAAAAAAAGGAAAGTAATGCATGCTTTTCTGTTAAGGTATTACAATGGTGAATAATATTATTGATGAACTCGGATGCCATTGTGATGGGCTTCAAAACAAATAACCACGGCTTCCAAATGTGTTTGAACAGCATGCAGCTAAGAGCAGATGAGGCCACACATGAACAAATGTGTGGAGAAAAATCTGAATAGCTGCTCACTGGGTAAGCAGTCATCTTCTGTATGTTGCATAAAGACAGAGTGGCAGGAGTAACAACGGCAGATTGGATTGTAGTTCCTTTTCAGGGAACACCAAGTTCTTCCCAAATCTCCTTTACCTGTTCAGAATACTCATTACTGTCTGTAGCATGTATTATCTTTATCGTATTTCTGTTATCCCTTAATTTTTAAACTGTAAGTTTATATCTTGGATTTAATTAAAACTCAAATCTTGTCTTTTAACAATCTCAATTTTTTTAACAATAGCTTTTCTTGCTAGTTTAAAAAAAAAAAGACCTCTCTTGATTCAAAGAACAAAAATAGAACTTGACCAAAAATTTTTATCTTTTTGGTCTGTTTGCCAACAGTGTGCTCTTTGCCAACATTGCCACAGGGTATACAGCTTCCACTGCTGGCATCTGCCTAAAGCTGGCTCAGGGTTTGTGTGGGACTAATTGGAGAGGAGAGCTAGATGAGGAAACGGACTAATTTTAGTCCCTTTCTTCCTGTTTCCTCAGTTTATTCAACCTGCAGTAAACATTTCTTTTATTTTGGCCAGTGGCACCTACTGTGACTGATTTTTTCAGAAATAGTTTTGCAATATTTCTGCCACCACTGTTTCATGTATGGGCCTTTTCCTTCCAAAAAAAGACAAATTATGAGACAAAGAAATTGCGTCTGATGGAATCCTTTTTTGTTTCTGGGATTTGATTCCGTGGCTGGGGTTATGAGACAAAGGGAAATGCAGCTTTGGCCTATTATTGATACTTGTAGGATTGTCAGTAACAGAATGCTTTTTTCTATTGCAGACTTGCCGTTGTAGTTCTTTCTCCTCTGTCTGTGTCAAACGTTACCTACTAAATACATTCTTGCTTGTTTGTTGATCTTTCTTTCAGTCTTGACTTCGTAACTTGAAAACTTGGGGGAGAACTCACGTTAGGATTTATCTTTGCTTCATTTAAGTCCCATGATCACAAAACTTTTCCTGTAGCTTTTGCATTTGAAATATTCTACATTTGTCAGTGTTTCTACTTGAGGCAGTAGGACCACAGTTTTATCTTCCGACTTTCACTGTTATCTTTGATGCTGATAATCCTGTAATCCCATGTTGAGAGGCAAGTAAATGAATTAGTAATAGCCACTATCTTCTGCAGTCAGTTGGCTGAAACAGATTTCTGGTAGCATAGTTAATGGTGTGTAACCTGTGCCAAGTTTTTATTGCTGCTCACTCAACTGCTGATTCTTCTTTTTCACAGGCATAGAAAAAGGCATGCTTTCCCCCTTTATTTTGGTCTTTTCTCCTTTTGCAGTGTTCGTCTTGCTACCAGCTCCGCTCACCCAACTTTGTAGTTCCTGCAGTTGGCTATTGCTGTCTGTCCTGCTCTGTACTGCTTCCAGATTGAGGAGCTATCCTTAAAATTCAGGTGTCGGAAGAAAATTCCTCTTATCTGTTACTTCTGCTTACAATGGTGGGAAAATGAAAATGGGGATGTAGGAAGCAAGAGATCTCTTCTCAGCTGTCCAGTTCCAACTCTGCTGTTGTGACTTGAAAGTAGGTCTGTGTGGGTGGATGAGAGATGATAGGAGGCAAATACACTTCATACAACTGCTGCTTTTTCACATCAGTGGCTGAAAAACTGACCTTACATTTGCCCCTTTACTTATTTTTCTCTTAGGAGCAGGGAGCATTTCCCAATCTGTTTCACTTGTGACTTCAGGGGGAATATTGGGTAAGAGCTATTATTTTGCCTCTCTCAGCCCTCTGATGATGACAGGCTATTTAGCTTACCAGCAAAAAAGGCTTGTTTTTGCTGAATTATTTTTATGTCTGTATAAGGAGAGAAGCAGGCACATAAATGTGTTTGATACCCACTGCCTTCTATAGCGATGAGGTGGTTGGGTGTCACACTCGCCTAACTGAAGAACACTTAAAGTAGATTGGGAGAAGTGTTTACTTCACACTCATCTTCCCAGCTTTTCCTCCTTGTGTAGACCTGCCCTCTGTCTCTTCTAGACTTGTCTGGGTTTTCAAAGTGTCTGGTTCAGCTGCAGCCTTGCTGTGGATATTGCTGTAAGAGCAGAAGCTTGGCACATCCCGCCTCTACCAGCTGATCCCTAGGCTGCTTCTGTAGGGGAATGCCCCGTTGTGAGGGTCTCCCAGTTTGGGTAGAGTCTTGTCTTCTGGCTCTTTCAGGCCAAGAGGGAGGCAGTTTATGGATCAGTATGAATCTCTCCCCTCCTTCCCTGATACAAACGATGCCTCCAGGGTAGTACTGGAAGAGCAGAGCAGTAACTGCTTGCAGAGAACGGCTCTGTGAAATGCAGGGAAGTGATCTTTCTGCCTCTCCTTGGGCCCGCGTGGTTCAGCTCAAACGTTTTGATTTGAAAAACATAGAGGGCAATTCAGGGAACAGTGTGCCACTGTCCCCACAGCTGCCATAAATCTTGAGAGGTAATTATCTTCCTTAAGGATTATTTGGCTCATTCTCACTAGAAGTAATGTCAGATAAGCATTTCTAGTACCATAATGCCAGTTTTCCATACAAACTTGCTAGTGAATGGGAAGGGCTGTCTTCAAGTCAGTTCCATCACAAGTCATTGCATATACATGTCTTTTTTAATATGGGCACGATTTTTAAAATTTAATTTTATTTAGCTTTCAGTTGCTTATAAATTAATTTTCGGTTTGAATTTTAATTGATGGTTCCTAATGCTAAATTTGGTTTCTTTATCCAGGTACCTTTGAACATTGACTGACTAATTTATGGCTCGTACAGACTCTGGCAGGTTTTGCAAATAGTCTTTTGCGGTGTTAGTGTCCCCTGCCTTCCTCCCTGGCCCGTTACCAGATTTGCCGTGGTTTATGCCATCAAACTGTGAGCTGAGGTGGTCAGGCAATGCTCAGGCTTTCGTTAGGAGTGTGCTAACTTTTAGCAAAGTGGTGGGCTGTAGTAATAGGCAATCTGTTAAGCTTATTGGAGTTTAACATAGATGTTTGTAAAGTTTTAGGCTGGGATGTGTCTTACACGCAGAAATTTTGCTGACGCTGACATCTGTACTACAGAGAGTGATGGAGGGCATTTCTATATTCTTTCAAGGAGGCTATGTACTAACTCAGCAGTGAATTACTATATAGGTAGTGGCATGTTACAACCTCCCTGAGGTCTTCTGAGTCCCGAGGTAGTAATAGCTCATTAAAATGGTAGTTAATGAGTATAAAGGGATCATTATGCGACTCTCCTACATGACGGGTAGGGCTAAATCATAACTAGTTCTGTAGAAAGTATTCTAAATAAAGAAGGAAGGAATTTGATAAATGCTGCTGGTAGTTCTTTATAAACCTAGCTATTGAAAGCAATGCATTTGAAAAAACTCTCATAGAAGTGCATTTTGAATAAATTAATAAAGGTTTGTAAATGTATTTTAGGGTTTTCAGAGGCATTAGTATCCTATATAATCTCGAAGGTACCTTAACATAGTCTGTAATGAAGTATCTTTGTTTAAAAATCTGCAGCGTTTTGCCATTTGTAATCAGGGGGGTTTGAAGTTTAAAAAAACCCAAACACAACAAGAACAACAAACCCAAGACTTTTTGTTTCCTAATTACTGAAATTTGTTCTTTTAAGATCTCAAAATTTTTAGACATTTTCTGTTCTATATGCCAAAAATAAACGGTGGAACAATTTCTCCTTGAGGGAGGAGGAGAGTAACATTCCCTAATATGATTTTGTTCATGGAAAACATAACCACCTCACACATGAGATCCCCTTTTTTATGCCTTTCATTTAACTATGGTTATTTTCTGGAGAAAGGTATTAAGGTTTTATCCAAACTGAACAATGTGGATTTTGTAGCAGTGAGATGAAAAACCTCTTCATCTCAGTAAATGCTTCATGTCTTCTTCCAGGCTCTAGAAGGACAAACAAACAAATGAAAGACTGCAGGTACACCTAGATCTCAAAGCTCAAGTTCAGTGGACAGGGCTATTTTTAAGCATCCTTAAACTAAGAAAAATAACATTGCTTCTGCAAAATGAGTCCTTCAGAAATATTATAGTATGGTACCAGAAGCTAGGTAAATAATAGGAAAAGGAGGGTGGAAGCAAATATAAAATACATTAAATAAATATATTTGTAAAAATATATAAATATAGTGTAAACATATAATAAATATATATATGATTTTGAGAGAGGTGCTCCTGCTTTCTGTCATAAATGAAGAAATTATAACTGCTGTGTCTGGACATGGTTTACTGCAGTGGCTCTACCGTATCCTTATTTAGGCGATTTTGTGCAGGAATTAAGTATGTATTTATAATAAATGAAACACAGAGCATTTTTAAAGGAATGGTTTAATTTTAAAAAAGTTTTAATGATATTTGTAGAAATTTCTGCTTGCTTTTCTTGTTCAGTTTAATCCTTATTTTCATCTGACATTCTCAGAGAACCTTGCTGATAATATTTGTTCCGTATTATCTTTCAAGGCTAAAGCTGGTAACGGATGGAGAAAGTATTCTAAACTCAAATTATGTGGATGACTTCTTAGCAATTTAGTTCCTGTGAGTATGTTGCAGGATCAGGAATTTTGTAGGTAATATTTTTATCTGAGAGCTGTAGACTGGAAATCTCTGATGCAATAGGCAGATTTTCAAGAGAACTCCCTAGAAGCAACTTTATTTAGCCTATAAGGGAATACACACAGATATGTATAAAAATATATACATCTGTCTATATTATAAAAATATATATAACACATTATGTAAATATGTAAACAATAGATGTAATATATAAAATGGAATCAAAATAAATATGTAATAGCATTCCTGGAAAAAACATGCAAAATAAATAAAGGATACACATTCATCCCTTCCTTTTGAACTACCAGAATGAAAAATTAAATGGAAATAAACTACAAAAGTAAGCAGGCTTTCAAATTAGTCAGTATTGGCTTAAATAACGTCCTCAGTTGTTTGATAGCTTTTCTCCATTCTGAATTTGAAGACTAATTCTAAAAATATTGATAGTTGGTGAGTGTTCTCTGCATCTCAGAGACAAAGCTCACGTTACATCTTAACTTACGGTTATACATGACAGTGTCCTCAGGCAATCTAATTTTTCCTAAATAATCAGTTTCTGAAAATCTAAGTAAAAACGGTAAAAGGCTAAGATCGTTTCAACAGAAGAAAAAAAAATCACATATAAATACTGTTGTTCAAATTGGTCAAGAAAACCTAAGCCCGTGTAATTGTGCACATGTGCTGAGGAGAACACTTTTTTTGGTTTCTCAAGCATGAGGCAGCAGAATTTTCATTCATTTGGCATGCTAGGCTGAAAACAGAGTCTTCTTTCATTTGACACACTCCCCTGGAAACAAACATGCCAATGAAGGGATTGTGCCAGTTATCAGAAGCTCACAGGAATACATTGTGCTGGTTTGTATTCATTTTCATTTCATGAATTGCTTTAAAACTTAGCAACATAAAAAAGCATTAAAACACCTTTTTAGCATTATTTTTAGTTCCTACGTATTTCCCTGCTGTGCTGTTATTCAGTTTAAATCAACGGAATGTTGCGAGACACATGGCTCCGTTTGCGGCAGAGCAGATCTCCCTTCCTGCCCGGGTATACTTGGAGCGTTCATCTGTAGAGAAGCAGCAAATTTGAGTTTAACTCATTTTACATCCTTGAAAAAGATGAGTATCTTAGGACGAAGTTCAATAAAAATAAAGAGTGAATTGAACAGAGGTTATGCAGCAAGAAATTTAAGCCAAAACTCAGCTGGCATCTGTTAACTATAAAAGATCACAGATAATGCTTGGTCTTCTGGGAGACACTTGCTTTTCTTTCCTAGAGTTATATTCTTCAGGATTGCCAGCAGTTCCTTCCCACCTCTGGAATTTGCTACAAGACCCTATTTCCCTCATAGCTGTTTTTCCAAGTGCAAACTTGGCAAACTGAGGTGTACTTCTTGGAACTAATCTGGTCATGGGAGCTTAAATTAGGACCAGGTTGCAGTGGATGCGTGTGAAGCAAATATGGGAGTGGTATTTTAATCAAGTTTGATATGGGTGAAGATTCATTTATTTCCTGGTCTTGCGCTGTTGCTGCTGTTAGAGGAGCAACCATGTTAGATATGGGTATGTCTGCTTTATGTAGCTGTTGCTTTTCCTTCTGGTGCTACTGAGTATTTTTGTGTGCAGAAACAGCATGCAAGTGTGACTTTTTTTTTTTTTTAAATTATTATTTTTTAAAGGGAAATTCCTTCCCAAAAAGGTGTTTGAAGAGACAGGGGTGCTCGTGATTGTGCACAGAAGATATGTATTGTGATCTAGTTAGCGGTGTCCCTGCTCCTGCAGGGGGGTTGGACTAGATGACCTCTAGGGGTCCCTTCCAACCCCAAACATTCTATGATTCTATGATTTAAGGCTATTGGTATTGATGGTGGGAATTCTTTTGTTTGTTTCTAAGAGAGTGTAATTTACTTTCCTTAAAAAAAAGAAAAAAAAAAAGAAAAGGTACACATTCTACAGCGAATGCAAGCCGTTGAATTACACAGTTTTGGTGGTAAGCTTCCAGAGTCAGAATGGCCTTCAAGCAGGTTAAAGAGGTATGTGTCAGCCTATGCTGAACCAAAGTGGGGGTGAGAACTGGGTTGGAAAGAAGGGTCACACCTGTATGGTTTCCATCATAAGAATTACCGAGAGGGGTTGTGGAGCAACAGTGGTTGCTGTTCTGTCCCCATATGAGAATGAGCCACTTAAGAGGGGTCACACTGTGCTCCTTGAGGTTGCTCAAGGAATGAGGACTGTGGATATTTAACCGTTGGCCTACAGTCATGTTTGTTTGGTCTCTGACACTTAGCATACTAGTTTTCTGTGGACTTCACATGAAAACAAGGAGGTAGAAAGTAGCAATGTTGACACAATGTTCACTAGACAGCTGTAGCTTCCCTCCAGTTATCTGCCCCTGCTTGTTTTGTGAATTTTTGTGGGACAGCCTGTGCATCCTGTGGTTTCAGATCACAGAAGAAAAATATGATTGTGAATTTACAAAGCTTACTTCTTGTTTCTTTTTCTGTACCATTCTGCTTCAGCTTGTATACCTGATGGGTACCAAAAGGAAAGCAGTGACTTATATCCCTTCTTTTACACAAAAATTCTGAATGGAGTATTTTGTTGAAGAAACCATATACATTTGAATTGCTTTTGAATAAAAAAAAAAAAACAAACCCACCCAAACATGTTAATGGAAGTTTGATTTATAATTTGGGAAGGCTGAAAAACGTCTCATGAAGGCCTGCCTGCATTGAGGTCATTTTCAGGTATAAGGTACGCACTGGAAATCCAGTCAGCTGGTGCTCTATACAGTTGTCACTTTTGGTTGCTGTATAGCTTCAGTACCACACGTAGTGGAAAAGTCTACACAGTTATTCAGCAGTACTGCAATGAAATAGATATACTGATGTCATTCTCTTTTCGCCCATTAACAAGTCATTGGACAAGCTGCAAGTGAATAGAAACGTGATTTCTATCCACATACTTGGTCCTCTGGACCACGTGCCTTCCCATTGCTAATAAAGATAATGCCACCTATTTGAAGGCATCAGCAGGCATATTTAAAACCCAAGATGAATTGAGCACATTTACTGCGTTAGAAGCAGTTGCTAAATTGTAAGTAACTAAGTCTTGTTGTATAACTGCATTGCACTCAAGGGAACAATTTAGGTTTTGAATTGTATATGTTGGTAAGTGAAAACTATGTAGACATTGATTATTTTTTTCCCCTTGACCTAATCACTGTTTGCCTATGGCAATATCTGATATGTTATGTGTTCACCATGAATTGTCTTGGGACCACAATGAGGCTTTTTTTTTTGGCTTCATTAGTAATCATAGTTACATTAGGAATAGAAGGCAATGTACTTGAACTGTACTACACCAGTTTTTCTCTTTATTGTAAAGGTGGAAGTGAACTCTGTAGGTGTGAGTCCCAATTTGTAAAGACAGAGGATGAGACCAGATTTGAATCTTTGTCAGTTTTCAGCAAGAATTTAATTTTAAAAAATATGGAAGGCAAATGCCTATTTAGACTGGAATTTTTTTTTGTTGTTGTGGAAAATTTCTTTGTTTCTCCTTAAGTATTTGTAGTCTAATGATAGAACTTTTCTTGGTAGTACTAGACAATATGAAAATGATGCTGAGTAAAATAAAACTTAGTAATGTGTTTTTTGTTGTCTGAAATGAACAAGCTGCCAAAAGTAAATGACATAAATAGTGAGAAGAATGTTTCCTCTTCTCCCCCACCCTGGGAATCTGACGCGTATCACCCTTTAGACAAAAATTAATAATTCCAACAGAACACCTTAAGAAATGTGTTTAATTTTCAACATCCTGTTGATTCCTTCAAAGGGTAATTTTGTTTGTGTGCTAAAATACTTAATTGTAGTGTAAGGGATTATGTGAAAAAGTGTAAAAGCTTGAACTTTTAACTTCTACGTAGAGGTCATTTAACTCGACACATGGATGCTGCTTGTTCAATAAAGTGTTAGCAATTAAAAAATTCCCACATGAATACTTGCATATTTGCATGCATAAGAGGCCGAACTGTGGCCTACCTAAATACAGACCTGCAGTTTGGTATTTCTGAGAACTAATTCTAGCACAAAACACCTTTTCCTCCATTGACTTGTCTACTATGTGCATTTTTTTCCAGCTATGCAGCTGTTCTTATTTTAGCTTAGAGCATTCATTTTGCATTATCTTTTAATATAAGTGCTTATATTATGCTTTATTTTTCAAAATATACATGATGGAGTATTGCCTTTTTTCCTCCAGAACAGCAGCGACTCTCATGAAAGCGGACTTAGATGCTGCATGTGGAAGCGTGTGCTGTTGTTGCAGTGAGAATAGTGCTCAACTTGTAAGAGCCTTTAACTGGAAACGAGTGTGTAAAGAGATGTTCAGTCTTGGAAATATGATGGGATGATACTGCTTTGAAAAGATAGTTATCAAGAAACAGGGTGATGCTTTTGATGTTTGCATCCACATGAGGGAGACAGCGTGACAGGCTCATTTGCCTTAATTGGTGGCAAAACTTGCCAACTTGAAGCACAGTGTTGGAGAAATCACTGAATGCAGTAGCTGTCTGTAACATTACTGCCTCCTTCTACTATTAACTGATATGCCTATACAGATTCTATTTTTCCCTCTTCAGATGTAACTCAGGTCGAGATTTCTGATTTGTAAATGAAGCCATCCACCATGTCTTCTGAGCTTTTTCTTTAAAACAAACAAAACCTTAGCATGGTTATGACTTTCTCTAATCTTTGGACTTCTCCCCTAATATGTAAAATATCTTTGTAGAAAACACTGACTCTTAACTCAGTGTTTTGTTGCTCAGCCTTTATGGAAATGTCAGTTAGATCTATATTAAAGTCCCTTAGAACAGCTGACTTCAGTATGGGTCTTTATTAGTAGCTTATTTAGGGTCGTACACTGCTAGCAAGTTCTGTAGTGATGAGAGGCTTTTCTCAAAAACCAACCACTTTTGTTCAAGGGCAGCTCCTAGAGGATCTGGAACCTTGCCTGAAGATGCCTAACATTACCTGTAGGTAGCATTAATTAGCGAAATGTTTGGAACATACAACATTTTCCTATGTTGTGTTTGATAGTATTGTGAAGACTCGGTTAGCAGGCAGACTTATTGTCGCTTTAGACATTTATATGGACCAGTTGTAATTAGATCATTTACAGCAACATCCCATATTTAATTACTTATTGGTATTATTGTCCCGTTTTCAGCCTTTTAGGGGCTTAATTACAATTAGCTGATACGTTCATAAAGATCACTTTCATGGTTTAGCTAAAACCATGGCCAGTAAACTATTTCCTGATTTTTATTTGCTATAGTAGTGTTGAAATATTATATTTTGTTTTGAAGACAAGCCCACATTGTTTATGAAGTGGCTGACTGGGTTGGTAGATGAGGAGAAACAAAACAATCTCTAAATTATTTCTGGTAACTAAGATGAACAGTCTGGTTTTGTAAATTTATACATTTTTGTTTCAACTTCTTAAGGCGAAGCAACATAAATATTTAAGCAACTTTATTCTTTCAGAGTTGACTTGGGATCTCTTGCTTTGCTTAAGCATGAACCAGATAAACTACCTTTTGTACTGATCTTTTCCACAAATAATCGCGCTGCTCCCAAATAAAACTAACATTTTAATTGTTCGGATACAGCTGAAAACACTGTAACTTTTTTTGCTTGTTTGTGGCTTGAAGTAATTGGAAGAATACTGTGGGACAACTCTTTAATATGTTTTTTACCAGGTTTTTAACTGTTCGTTGGGAGTGTTCCAAAAATAATACTGAGCACTTCTAAATGTGTGGTAGAGAAGGAATAAGCTGTGGTTTATCCCAAATACAGGGTCTGGAGGTACTCATTTCTTGAGGTTATCATGGTCTCAATCCCTAATTTTTAAAAGATTTATTTACTTTGCATTTTCATATTTATTCCATATAATTCTATTAAGTCTACATCTCAAATATTTAATGTTTCTTTATGCTTAGAACAGATAGTCACTGTCTCTTCCTTCCCCTTAACCAAGAGTTAAAAGTAAACCTATAAAACAATGGCAATGTGAAACAACTCTCTGGCAGTAATCAAGCTGGAAGCAAGCTGGTACGTAGCCAGAGGAATTCTGCCATGGTGTGCACATGCCTTAGAAGTAGCTGTTGAAAAATTTAAATATGAAAAAATGCATGTGCAATCTTTTCAGGAGAAATCTTCCCTGTGAGTAATAAAAGCACCTTCCTTTGTCAGAGAAGAGACTATGGAAACTTTGGTCTTGCATTAGGGGATAATACCAGCTTCCTTTAAATATAATTTCAAAGCCGAATTTTCTTAAATTCTACATTTTTTTCCTCACTTTATGCTTTTCCCCTTCCCCTCCTCCAGTACTTCTCTAATATTCACTCCTGGCCCAAACTTGTATACAGCATTATTATAGCCTCATGTTATAAAACTGAAAATTTTAAAATGAAAATAATGATTTGTAATAAAAAGCCTGACAGTCTAATTACAGTATTGCATTAATTATTATCTTATTTCAGCTCTGTTCCTCTCACAGCTAATTCAGATCTGGGTTTTGGTGGTTTTTAATCCCTATTGACACTGTAATTTTCAGAGAGAGAATATACTGGGGAACAATATATACAAAATCAAGAAATAAAAATTGTCAGCTAAACAGTAGATATCTAAAATGTTGCCTTGGACATGTTAGTAGTAGAATGCAAGTAGTCCTATTTAAATGTGATGCTTTGTGGGTCTTCTGGTGAGTGTAACACCTATATACTATATAAAACAACTCTTGAAATCTTCCATTTCTGAATATCTTTATAGTGTGTACTGAATAGCAGTCATTAATTCAGAAATTTATGCATTGTGCAGCTGAGTTGGTACATCATCGATGCATTTGCATTCTGAGTTTTATTTCTTCTCCCCAAATGTGTGCAATTCTTACAATGAATAAGGTATAGATTGATGTCAGTGCTACGGTATAGCTTCAAGACTGCAATTTGAAGCTACTTTAGAAAAATACAGTTCTTTAGACATGGTGAAGCTGAAGTTGAATGGAAGTCCTATTAGTGGTGAATTACATGTAAATATTAATAAGGGAAGAGTTCATAGCAAGGCCCGAGTTTGGGAAATTGAGCATGATAATTTGCTGAAAAGATGTCTGTCTTGAAGATATGCAGATGCAATAATTTTCAGTTTTTATTTGAACTTTTAAATGGTGCAGAAGGTGCCCGGGTTATTTTTTAAGCAAGAAAGTGTTTGGAAGTTTGGCAACTATCATTGTAATGGATGTATGGTAATGAAGGAAGTTAAGATGAAAGATGAATTGGACTGAATGACTGTTCAGTCATTTAGGCTAGGCTAGTTGCATGGTTTGGTTGTTAGACATCTCAAATTACATTGCCTTAGTTCCTGCGCTCGGTTGGCTGTCTTCACATCTTGGCAAAGTTCTGGGAATTAGTTTCTGACAGTTTGCTTTGTTTTCCTTTTTCAGGATGCTTCATCTGCAGACATTCGGAAAGCATATCGAAAGCTTTCACTAATTTTACACCCAGACAAGAATAAAGATGAAAATGCAGAAACACAGTTTAGGCAAGTAAGTGCAATGTGTGGCAATAAAAGTTTTAAGGAAAACAGAATTTTTTGTAATGATACTGTTTTAGTAAGAACAATTGTACACCTTTGAAATGGCTAACTTTGAATTACATTTTTCCTGATGTAGCTAGATTAAAAACAAGTACTTTTTGGGGAATTAACATGTTGAATAACTCAGATTTAGTATTTATCTGTATATCAAAAATAATTTGAACATAATACTTGTATTTTCCTCCTAAGAGTATAAGTCTGTTTTGCACTTTAGGTAAGACTGTTTATAAATAGTCTTTTCAAAAGCAGTAGGGAAAATTTCTGATCAGTTCTCAATTCAAGTCATATGTAGGCACAATTTAATTAATTCATTTTAGGTTTTGAATTTTTGCCTTTTGAATCTTTATGGTGAAACCATGAGACTGTTGTAATTAGCTCTACCTTTAAAAATATACTTCTGATGACTAAATACAGGCTGCTTAATTTCAGTAAGATCTTTAGGATGAAACAAATGATACCTTTTATTCTTAAGGTGTAACTGAAACAAGACTCAGTCTGACATACGTGAGGAGGGAAAAAAAGATCTTTTGTAGGGGTTGCTTGTTTGTGTATCTGATGACACTTTGTACATGAATATGTCACCGTTTCTTTTGCACACAAGAGTTTGCTTCCTAGTATTGCAGGGAAAAAGTGAAAACTAGCAAAGGGCATTAGTTGGCAAGCATAAAATATGATAGTACTATTCAAACTTTATAAACTAAATCCTAAAGTAAACTCTTTGTGTGGTTTTTTTTTTCTTTTTCTGTTTTTGTTTTAGTTGGTGGCTATCTATGAGATTTTAAAGGATGAAGAAAGGAGGCAGAGGTGAGTTAATTTGCACAGGTTCTCAAATCAAGCATTCATGCGAGTGATACTGTAGCTCTTCAGATTATTTTTTGCATAATTTAAGTTTATAATTCCTATGTAGCTGTCTACTTAAAGGTTGTTTGTAGCTTAAAGGAGAAGCTGGTGTGTATTTTTGTGTGATATACTGGTTATTCTCCTTTAAAACTAGTATTTGAAAGAACTTTGAAAGCGGGCTGTTATTTGGAGCAATTTTTTTAACACTTAACAAGAAAAAAGTAAGTTTAAAAGTTATTTTTATCATTGCTTGCTATATTAAAGCTGTGGTTGAAAGTATAGGCCACTGATTCCACTGTCAGTTATATCTCACTATATCAATAAAAGGTTTAGGGATTATTTCCAGCATATGTCATCTTCAACATTGTTTTCTGTTGCTTAGTTCATTGCTTTTTCTTTCAGATGTAACTGTAAACTTTGATACACGCAGCATAATTGTTTTTAAAATAAATTATAGTTGTCCTTGCTGCTTCAAGAGCAGGTCCAGCACTACCTGAGGGGGATAGGATTAAGAACTGAAAACCTGGGGCGGATCTGCTTTCTGGAAGACTGTTTTGAACTTTTTTTTTTTTTTCTTTTAAGGAGATGACCATTTAAACTAATGATTATCAAGAAAACTGGGACACTGAAAGATTTTTGCTTTTGGGTTGGGGTTTTAATAAATCATCTTTCATCTTACAAGTCTTTAAACATGGCTTCACAAGACATTTCTTGAAGGGTTTTTGGCTTTGTAGATGTCTTGGCAGGAGTCCAAGTTTTATAGTACAGGTTATCTACTTCTTTATAATCCCCTGTTGAAGTGTCAGGAAAACATACTTTACAGAAGTACTTTTGGAAATTTGTTTCGTTTTGGTTTTTTTTAATTTCACCTCTCACAAGATAATTTCATTGCAAAGTTCTACTCAAAGAAAGTTTAAAAAAAAAAAAGTTAGTTACGTGATTTCAGACCACTTGAAAAGCGAGTTATCCCTAAAATTTTCCCACCTTCTTGTTTATAACATTGTTTACATATACTTTGTGATATTGCCTCTCTGGAACTTAGTTCCAGCATGGAACTTCTAGGAATTTCCTTGCAGCTGTAACAGCAGCTTTTTGCATGGAACTGTGATGCAGTAGCTTTCCAATGTTATGTATTTAAGCCTTGTATACATTACAAATGTGACTAACTTACCCAACTTGTTTGTGAGAATATTGTTAATTAGTGCAGCACAGTGATTACAAATGAGAAGCTAAAGCAGCAGCAGATTGTTCTAGCTTAGATTGATTCCATTATCAATAACTTATGTTGTGCATTGACAATGTATTTTTCTTGCACAGTGTGGATATATGGTTGATATTGCTTCTGTAGCTGATTAAATATAAATGTAGTTGATTAAATAGTTTTTACCTTCAGAGAATTTTCTGGAAATAATATGCAGAGTTTAGAAAGAGCATGTAGAGTAGCAGAGCTATATGGTCTCATTGCTTGGAGAAAACCTTTATTGATTAGATTTATTACACGCTCTAATGATAAACTCTCAGTTGAGCTTTTAAATGGAGGGTGGTCTGTCCTGTATCCTGTAAGGCAGTGTTGTAGCATGTCTTTAAAACACGTCTTAAGTAAGTGTGCTAGGAACAGCTTCCCCTGTAATATTATTTCTGTTGTAAGGTAGCTCCTGGGTTTCTTGCAGTCGTACGGCAATGGAAAGGGGAGAGTTGTTGCTTTTGGGTATCTTCCTACTCTACATGTTGCTATTTGGCTATGAATTTGTGAGGTGATAGCCCTAGTGGAAGAGACTCAGTTTACTGTCATGCCCATGCACTGGGGAGAAGCTGAGCTGCACCCTTTGTCTCTCAGGGCTTATGAATTCAGTTTTATTCTGATTCCAGAGACACTTATTTGGGTCTGCTGTAACAAGGCTTTCTGCCAGATTTCCTCCCCTGCCTTGGCAGTACGGTGGTTTTTATTTTGAAAGTAACTCAAAGACCTGATGGGAAGAGATCAATTTCTTACAAATTAGTTGGTGAGGAATTCTGGCAGTTCAGCTGGGAATCCCTTCCCAACTGGACACCTAAATGGTTTGGGGTGTGGGATTACACCACCTCAAGAAGAGTGAGCTGCAGGCTTCTGCTTCTGTACAGTGAAATCAGCTGTACCTGCCTCTTACTGTTCATCCCAAAAGTGATGTAATCCAGACTTGGTCCTGGGGTGTGTTCAGAGAGTGGAACCAGTAAAGGCAGGAGTAAGGTCCTGCATTGTATGAGTGAGGGATTAACTCGTTTTGCAACAGTAAAACTGGGTCTAATTACACCCTTCCTCCATGCCTTGGTGAATGTCAGAGGTGTTAATTGTTTGTCTGCATGTACAGAATCAGCATTCCTAAAAGGCAGATCTGTTGGCCAGCTATATGTAATTGTTTTTCTAAAGCCTTTGTATTTTCGTATTTATCAGTGAATTTTTACTTTATCTGATGGCAGAAGCCTTTCTTAGAATATTATAGCTCTACTGACAACTATAATACAGGGCTTTATAATTAAAATGTGGTTTGCTTTTTTGAGAAAATTGTATAGTATACGAACAGTATTGGTAGTACTACAGAATATAGTAATATTACTGTGTTATTACTTTTCTCTTATACACTTTGATACATAATCAAAACATTCTAATATTCTAACATGAAACATACGTGGGACATTGTTTAATGTAGCAGTGTTTAACATTAAGTTAAACATACATGCAGCAGAACATAATATTTTATGGTTTGTATACACAAAGATGTGTGTGCGAAATTCTACAGAAAGTTTATCTTTAGAGTATGTAGAGATAGGTGCATTTTCTGAAATACTTTACTGAAGGGCATTTATTGGTAAATCAACTTATTGATAAATTTTATTAGTGTTTTATTATTTTCAATTTATGAAAAAGTAGGTAAGTTTCACATACTTCTATTACTTGTAATTAAGCAAAAATCTTAGGTTTTTATTTCATTGTTTGTTACCATTTTAAGGAGCTTTTTTTTACCTGCCAAGCTTATCCTCTGTAACAATGTGGGCTTGATTACAGGAAGCATTTGCAAAGGAATCAAGATGTACTTGTTTAGAGTAAGAAAGGTGTTTATCTTGGCTCTCATTATAATTAAATATCTGTATTCATAGGTATAAATTGTTCTGGTTGATGTTGCATCGGATGTCTTTGATACCTTGAGGAGAAAAGGCCCCCCAAATAAAATATGCCAGTGCAGTCTTCCTGTAGTTCAGAACAGATCTCATTCATTCAAGTTTATAGTATATAAACTATGTAAGATCTCTGAAATTATTTGCAATATGAAACGCAACGGCTCACTTAAAGGGAAGAGTAAATTCTAATTCTACTAAAATAGATGATATTGTAATTAGCTACTAGAGTTAATGGATTTTTTTTTTCTTGCAATGTAATTGATTCTACAAAGAGCTCTAAAAATTGTTTCATGAAACTTTACAGAAGAGTGAAATTTTAATAATCTTGCCATTGTTTACTTGTGAGTACAAGACTAATAAGTCTTGTATAGAATCCTGATTTTTAAAACAAAGATTCAACTTAAAGTATAAATGGGGATTTTTTTTTTTTTTTTTTTTTTTGGTCTGTCTTTCTGTTTCCATACTGGTGCTTTGGGTTTTTTAGTTCTCTGATTGCTATATTTCAGAGACAACTGGCAGGTATACTTGTATTTCAGAGATTTGCTGCATTCTCTGTATATATGTTTGAGGAAAAAATACTGCAGATGTATTTTTCCTTTTCAGCTTCATTTTTTTCTTACATAGAATAAAAATTAATATAGGTTGCCAAAAGAAGAATGCTTTGTAGTTAAATTTGGAATGTAGTTCTTGATGCACATGTATTAACTAACTGTCTTTCATAGTTAATATAGTTTTCTATACAGAAATTCTTTAATGAGAAACCTGCTTTAATTAAACCACATCCTAAATTTGGAAATCAAGATTTTAAAATTATGGGAAGCTTCTGAGTTTCAGTAGGATCATTTTCCAGTTGAAAACCTAAAAATCATTGATATCTTTATTTTTCAAATACAGAGCTTAATTACTATTGAAAGAAGTGATTTATCTTTTAACAGTATATATTCTAAAAAGTGGGTTATAATAGAAGCTATCTTCCCTTAAAATGGCCAGTCGTGTGAGCCATAATGCTCATTGATAGTAAAATCAATAGAGCATTGATTCTGAGACTTAATCCTTGGAGACTGTTGTTCAGAACAGCGGACATAGCCTAGTAAATACAGAGTGCTGTTTAAAGTGTTTAATGCAGGAGACTCTGCTGTCTTAATTTATTTTTTCTTAACAGATAATTTATGATAGAACATGGTTGCCAAACGTTAGTTTGCAATCTTGTTTTATGTATTACTATATTGTTACCATTAGCATATATGGACCTTATTTACCTAGTAACCACATTTTCAGTATATCAATTAACAAGCCCTAGTGTATAAGAAAGGCAAATGCTTAGTAAACTTATATTCTTTCTTGATTCTACATATATTTCTACAAAGCTTTCAAAGGAAGAGCATCTTTTGTGAAATCTTGTTACCAACTTAATTTGTTTTAAAAATGGTTTTGTTTGTAAAGTATTTTCTTGTCTCTTAACAATAAAATATTTAGGAAATGCATTATTATTTTTAAATGCTAGAATTTCTACTTAATTCTTAAACAAAAAATTAAGTTTCAGTTTTGAAATAATATCATAAGCAATTTTTCTGAACACAGTTTTTGTTAAGGCATTGGTAGTAAATTTGTTCTGATTTATTGGAAAAGGAAAAAAGTTATTACTTCAAATTTTACCATAATGGATATTAATCTTGGCATTCTCATAATTGTCATGGAAGATAGAATTTTCTAATACAAATTTTACTTTGGGTAGCATTCAGAACACTGCAGAATCCTGAGGTGTTAAGCCTTTTACATTGAAATAATGGTGCAGACTCAAACAAATTGTTTTATCAGAAGTCAGCTTTTCTAGATGCGCTGAATTAAAGTATATTTTTTTTAATTGAAAACCATTGCCTCCTTTTCTACTTAAAAAATGAATTTGCTTGTGGAAATTTTTTTTTAGTACATCTCCAAGGTATCAATTTAATAACTATCAAAGTAGCTAGTGCAGTTGTTGCATTTAAATTGATTTACATGTCAAGACTGGCAGTTTAGCAGCTGCGCTATTATTCCTGGATCGGTCAATTTACTTGAGAAAAACCTACTACTGAGTTCTACTGACCTGCATGACAATATAGGCCCTATTTCTATTCCTGTAATTAGGCCTGCGCCTAACTCAGAATATTTTTAATTAAAATATTTTGGTCAATGTGTTGCACCAAATTAGGCCTTTCAGTGCAGATTTAATTCTGGAAATGGTGTGATTAGAATATGTAATGAGTTGTGTTCAATTTAAGATGAACAGGTTGTGCATCTTGAACATACAGGTTTTTGAGTTTACTGTAGAGGTTTTTGTTTGAAACTTTACACTGAAAAGTTCACAAATAGAAAAATCTGTTTTGCATGTTTGTGGTTTATTTTTAAATTGATGATAACATGCTGTAAATAAGACCCCAGACATACTAAGATATTTCAAGACATTTGTGTGAAGAAAAACTGACAAATTGTCATGAAATGGTTTCTGTACAGTCAGTAGTGTTAGTAAAATTAAAGTTTTAAAATAGATTGATTTTGGAGACAGCTTTTCCAATAGAAAATCAAAATCATCTAGCCGTGGTGAACTTTGTTTTCCAACATCAAAATCAAGCCTTTAACTTAAATTCGTATCTGACACAGAATGGGTGTTAAGTCTGGCAGCATTTTTACCTCACAGCAATCCTGCTACTAAAGGAGAAAACAAAAGCAAAGATACCTCTCCCCTCCCCCCTACCCTTGTGCTTTTAATTTGTAAAAGAAAAAAAAAAGGTTTCCAGTGTTCGACACTTTTGTTCTTTACTACCTATTTAGTAGTTTGTGGTTTGTTATTTACTTCTATCGTGGAGACCTGCCCACTGGTTACTGGGCAGGTAGACCACATTTACATTTCTAGAAGTCTGTTATTTCAGCAGTGAATGAGCTGGGGGGAGTGTTGCAGGAGCAATCCAATTACTTTTTTTTTTTTTTTTTTAGACTAGATAGGTTTCCCCAGCATTTGCTTCTGGATTCTGTTTGTTTCCAGATGCAAGCCTAGCAGCTGACAAAACAAGGCATTGCTCTATTAAAAAAAAAAAAAAAAAAAAAATTACTAAATGATCTTTTGTGTGTGTATTATTCAAGTGGTCTGTGGGTTATCATTTGTTTTGTTTTATAATTGGATGGTTTGGCTTATTTCGTTTTTAGCTCTCCATGAAAGCCTGTTATATTTGCTACTGTAGGTATGATGATATTCTGATCAATGGACTACCAGATTGGCGACAGCCTGTATTCTACTACAGGCGGGTGAGAAAAATGAGCAATGCTGAGCTGGCATTACTCTTGTTCATTATACTCACAGTGGGTCATTATGCTGTGGTTTGGTCAATCTACCTGGAAAAACAGCTGGTAAGTATTGGTAATAAATCAAACTTGCTTCAATTATTAGTATTGAATTTCCTGCAGAAGTTTGCTTATTATAGGGATCTCTACCACTTCACCTGTTTTGAATTTGGATTTTTCATAGTTTAAAAGGATTATATTTAAAATGGTGATAATTATAGAATGAGATATTCAACATATCAGAAACAGTAATCAAAAAACTACTTAATTTTTCTAGAATTGGCAATAAATAGCAAGAGATGGTTCTTTGATTTTAACTCAAAGGGAGAAGAATAAAAACTCTTCTATCATCTATTGATGCAGAATCACATGCTACTGTAGTCGTGTCTATGGTTTTCCTAAATCTTGTTTAAGAATAATCAGTTTTTATTAATTAGTCATACTTGTTTTGCGTTTGTTCTTAGCTGAATGCTTTTTTTGGGGGGGGGGTGTGTTAACAGGATAGGCATTGGTAAGCAGTATAAACCACATTATTTTTCGATTATTTTATTTTTTGTCATATAAAAATCTATTGCACTTAGTAGACCAGAAAAAAAACTAAGCATACCTTGGAAAATATTCATACATCAGCATCTATTTACTTTTTTATTTTCCACTGCATTATTGAAGTTGATGAATGAGAAAGGAGGCAAGTTGAATGCTTTCTCCTCTTAGAAAACTTTGATTGCTATGGAGATACACATGAGTGACAGAACTGGACTTCATGTGTGTTTAAAGACTGGATACCATGGCAACAGTTATTGTTAAGATAGATCATTTTACTTAATCATGTAGGACCCCTAGATACATTTGCATAAATGCTACTCTACTGTTTACCCTTCACAGAAGAGTCCCAGTAACATTTGTGGTTTACATGTTAATGATAACCTGTAACCGTAGTTCTTTCTACATCAAGGATGAACTGCTTAGCAGAAAAAAGAGGGAGAAGAAGAAAAAAACAGGCAGCAGGAGTACAGATGAAGCCAAACTTGCTGCTCTAGACAAAAATGAAAGGTGGGAAGGAACTCTCTTGTTTTCTGCATTTTAATACATTTTATCAGCTACTGGTTTAGTTCTGTCATTTTTGCCTTGCGTCTTTGAAATATTTTCTGAGAAAAATAACTGTGCTTGTAGTAACAGCCATTGCTGATCTAAAGTGTGCCAGTGTAGATGTGTTTTCACATTTTGATTTGTAAATAAATGTGGTGTTTATTCAGCAGATCAAGAATAATTGAAAGATAAAGGCTGAATTAATGGTATCTGGCTTATAGAAGTGTATTATTTCTACAAGTTGATTTTAGAAGATTTTACAACTTTCAGTCTTTGAAGCTTTTTGCCTTTGATCACAATTAACAAATTTCAATTTATTTAAGCTTTAGTTTATTACCATACCAAGCAAGGAGTTTTTATGAGGTTTTAATGCTTGTCTGATTTAATGCTTTTTATCTGATTAACTTAAAAACAAGCATGTTGGGAAAGGCTTCTAACACCATTGTTTGTTAAGAAACACATAGGGAAATTGTGACTTTCAGAACGCTCCAGAAGATACCACCATTTCTTATATTGATTCATAGAAAGAAATAAAGGGTTTAAATAGTTCACGCAGCAGGGGCATGAACTGGATCAATGCAGGATAGAGATCAGAGACCATTCTGCCTGTCGTCTTTCCTGATGACATCAGTGAGTAATGCTCTAGTGAACTGCAAATGACATTAATTTTTATGTATTGTTTTGTTTATGCTACAGTCTTCATATCTGGTTGTCAGCACTTGTGAACACTTGGTTGAGGCTTGAGATTTTTTTCCTTTGGGTTTTTTTTTTAAACTGAGGTGATTATGTGGCTTACAAATTTATTTTCTTGAAAATCCCTTTTTAAGACATTAAAATACAGTGATGATTAGAAGTTGGCTGTTACATACTTGGAATTAAATAGTCAAAATGTATCTTTAATATTACGTAGTTACACCTTTTTATAGGAGTCGACAAGTGCTAATCATCTTAAAGGATAATGGGAAAGTTCTGACTGAAATTGTGTGGCAGTAATGAAAAACTTACGATTTCATTTGACTGCAGAGTACTGGACAAACCACAGTGGCATGACTTACTTCCATGCAAGCTGGGAATATGGTTCTGTCTCACTGTAAAAGCGTTACCTCAGCTATTCCAGGTAATAGTAATGATTTTATGTTATATTTTTCTTGATGGTGTTATTATGCATAAGCAGATGTGTAGCACTTGTTCCTACGAATTTTCTGGGTCAATCACATACCATATGTATAATATATATATATATAAAATACTCTTTGGAGGCAAATTTAGTATTGTAAGTTTGTAAAAATATTAATATATTTTTAAATGGATATTAATCTTAACGTGCTAAGGAATTCAGCAGCAGTTCCTGCTAGGCAAAGCTACAAGAATAAGTGTTGGGGGAGGGATGATATATATACATCTAATTAGAATAGCAGTGTCTTTTAAGCGATCTGTTAACAAAAATATTTTTATCTCAAATAGGCAAATGCTATGTTTTCATAGCAAATATATGTAATTTAAATTTGGGAGAACAGTGAAATTAGTTTTTCTGATGGAGTGAGCTTGGGTTTTTTTGAGTTGCTGGATAATGATATAAATTGATACCTGAAATTACTAAGGTAAAGTAACAAAAGGTATGGTTGTAATTTATGAACATAAATGTGGCAGACTTGCCCACAGTTCTGTTTTTTGTAATCTAACACTATCAACTGTAGAATTTAGCTGATGCTCATGCAGTGTGTTCTCAGATCAGTTATCAGAATAACTTTTTAAATATCGCATGCTTTTTCTTCTCATTTCCCTTGAATACACCCATTTGTTTTTAATACCCTTGTCGCTGCTAATGAATATGGATTAAGGAATGCAAGGTGGATTTTACTATGGTTTACAGAAATATTGAGTCTAAATTCTGAATTATAAATAGTATAAATAGCATCAGTGTTCAATTTCTACCTCTGTTCAAGCTGGAAAAAACATATAATTTATAATTTCTAATCTGTTAGCGATAGGCATGTAAAAGCTATAAATTCAATAAAGTCTGGTCTTTCAGCATTATTTTTATAGCCTCTAACCTTTCCTACAAAGAGATGCAAAAGTTAATATCTCTTCCTCTTTCAAAAGTTTAATCAGAACTGTGTGGCTATTTTATTAAAGTAGCTTTTCTTCTTGCAAGTTTTTAAAGCAAAATGATGATGCTTAATTAAATCAACTGTTGTGTCCAAATTAAGCTTTGATGTTCATCCCTCATTGAGGTGAGTCAGATGAAAAAAATTAAGTTCAGCAACTGCTGTTGCTGCATTTTTGAAACTTTCTTCATAATTATAGTACTTTCCCTTTTGCCTTAATTGCAAAATATTCAAATTATTACAGAATATAGTAAGATTCATGAAGAATTTAAAATTAGGGCTTCTTGTAATCTTCCTAAGCTGTCATTTTCTCATTTTTATGATTTTAAGATAGTCTGTTAAGAAGTGAGTATAAAAGGTTTTAGATTTCCTGTTTCAAAAGCAGCTCCTATGTCTGCCAGAATAGGCAGAAAAGGTGAATACAACAAAAGTGATGTTTTGTGCTTCGTAGGCACCTAGCTAATACCTCTTAGTGTGAATTTTAAATCTGTTAAATTAATGGTAGTGGAAAAAAGCTATCCAGTAACTCAAGGAAAATTGGAGACCAGCAAGCAGGGGTTTGGTGGCAGGGGAAGCAGGGTGTAGAAGAATTCAGAGCTGGAAGGCTTTGGAGCAAGGAGGAAGCAAAGAGATATGGGGTTCTAGAGCAAATTGCCCCATATGTAAGTTATACTACTGCTTAACTCCAGGGTTTGTTTTGTTGTTGTTTAAGATGACCTGCCGATCATGTAAGTTAAAATTCAATAAAATACAAGTAATCTTCAATATTAAGAGTATTCAGGATTTAGGCACCTGAAATGAATTAACTGTAGCTTATAACTTAACAATACCTACAGAAGTATTACCTCTTCTGAAAAGCGTAAGAGCAAAAGGTATATGTTGTACCTAACTAGACAGAGAGACTTCTGGGCTCTTTGTATTTAAGGTTTTAGCAATTTCTGCCTTAGTTATAATGACCAACATATAGCAAAAAAGTAGCTATACTTACATGATTATACCCTGGTACAGAGATCCTGTTTTGACTAAAAGTGCTTTTCTCTTCAATATACAATAACATAGGCTTGAGATTTCAGAGTATTTCAGGCTTTTGGTATAAGTAGAAACACTAGGGCACCTTATCTGGAACGTAAAATTCCTACAGATACTGAGTAGTGTTACACGTGCTGGTTATGCATGCGAATTATTTACAAGGTGTTACAGTGGTTGACATAAGGATGGCTGCTACAGATTTCAGTTGTTGGGTTAATCTAAATGATTTCTTCAGTCACGTAAGAGTCAGCAAGTTATTTTCAAAGTTGGCTGTCGCTTATCTGCAACTAATGCAATTGTAGATTAACTTCTAAAAATACATCCATATTTAAATGAACCCTGTTTGGGACAGAAAAGGGTCAGAGTTAGCAATACTTCTAATTAAATGTTGCTTCTGCCACTGGGTTTTTCAAAGCCTTGTCAGTGGAATAGCTTCCTCAAATTAAGGAAACAAAACCATCTGACTGTGTACACAAGTTCTTCCTCAAAGGAAACTTTATTAAAAACACAAAGCCCACAAAACCAAACTAACAACAACAAAAAACCCCAACAAAACAAAAACCACAAGGAGACGTCAATTTAAACTTTTTGCCACTTCTTTTATTGATGCCTTTTACCTAGCATCCATCTCTCCCCCCATTAGTTAATGTGAATATGCTACTTACAACAGCTCTGTCTCAGATTCAGGTTGCTGAGCTTCTGCCCATGCCTGGCTCTCATTTATCCAATTGAGTGTCTTTCTCCTACTTCCCCTCCTCCTTCAAAATGTCAGATTTCAGAAGGAGGCACTTAAAATAATTAAGGTGGGCCTTTACTGAAGAAAAATGCTTTGTTTGCATGCCCTTGTGATGGCCTATGCCATTTTATCGTAGTCTGCATTTTATGTCAAGAAACTGGAAGAAAAATGGGTGAGAGGAGGATGAGAGAAACTAAAAACTGATTGGTTTTTTAAACTGTTGACAACTGTATTTTGAGAGAGACTACATAGGCTTTTATATCCATGCATTTAGTTTTGTTAAATTTGGGGGTGAAAACTGCATCTTTAAGCTTGTTTGAAGAAGCAAAGGGAAAAGAATACATAAAATGTATCATAAATCAAATATCTGTGGTGTGAAAGAAACATTAAGTGGAGCACAAATGACATTGACTATTACCAAGTTTAATTCTTATAATGTAGGCTCAAGAAAAAGATAAAAAAAGAATGCAAATTGTTTCTAAGGTCATTTATAATTTACTCTTTCATGAGAATGCTATATGTTTAAAAAATAAAAGAAGAAGGGGAAAGAAAAAACTCAATTAAAATGCTTATTGGAACTGAAAATTGTTCTTATAAAAGAATAAACCAGCTAAATATAGTGTGCAAGGATTTAGCTTCAAATGGTGAATGTAATACAGAATAGACAGTTGTGTTAAGTATACTTTTCTTTTCTGGGACCTGAGTCATATGTAAATTGCAGTTTATTCCCAAAACAGCTGCCTAGAGTTTTTTCTTTGGATTTGCAGACATACGACTTAAGAAAAGTCATCTTTCTTAAAAATGTTGTTAATCATTCTTCACAAAATAATTCCTTCAGAAAACCGAAGATAGGAGTGTTTATTAGTGTTCCTGTCAACTACTTTTCTTCCACCTTGATGTAGTGAAGCTTAGCAACGAATGTCTGTCTTTACACCAAGTTCATTAATGCCAGTCAGCACTAGGAAATTTTTTTTTATTAGTTAAATTATAAGCCTGCTGTTGTCTTGAGTGTAATGAAGCAGAAAGTGTTTCTGTTTGTTTCAGACAGAAACAGATTCTTGTTAAGAAAATAAAGTTTCCTGTTATCTTTTATCTATGATGCTGTAGGTGTAGTGCATGCACCCTAGCAGTGAGCTGGTGGAAGAACTGCTGGTGGCTTGCCAGTAATGAGAAGGCAGTTCAAGCTCAATATGTAGTTGCACTGGGTATAACCTAGTGAGATTATCAACAAAGCTTTCAATTAGAATTGAAACTTTTGTTTATAAAGACCTTTGTGTAGCACGAAGTGAATTAAAACAAAAAGGCCAGTAATTTATTTTTATGTAGACTACCAGATGGTAATTACTGTAGCTGATTTAGTAGCCTGGAATAGATTCAAACTAGTGACCCAGAGGTGTTTAATTTCTTGGCATTTTTTCCTCAGGTTTTCTTTTAATCCATGATTACATTTCAACACCTGTTTAGGGATGGTTCAGCTTTGGCCTTAAACGGATTGGCAGTGTGTCATTAAACTCAAGAGGCTTTGCCAGCAGGGCATCTCCTTTGCCAAAGTTAGCTTTTAAGCAAGATTTTATTGTCAGCAAACGTTTGTGTGAGTTGTCTTTGTCCTCACATATAACTTCATATAAAATCATCATGTGAGATTAAAATAAAATTCATTGCATTTTAGAACGTGTGCCTTAAAAAAAGAGATATTTTTTGAAGGGATTTATTCAAGTCAGTAAGGTTAAATAACTCCTTAATTCCCAGCTTTACAGGGTTTTGGCATGTCCCAACTTACTGTACAGCACCAATGTTGATAGAAGTTGTGGGGAGCAAGCATTTGCAGGATGTGTGGCACGAGCGATTGCCCATTTGCTCTGTTTCTTGCTGTTTTGCAGCTGTTGGGAGAACCAAAGTAGGGATGAAGCTCTTGACCCTGAGGTCAATTAGAAGCTTAGAAGCAGGTCAGAGGAGAGTGGATGGTAAAACAAGTATTCTGGGTGTATGCAAGTGAGCAAAAATAATTTGCGTCTAATAGGGTACCGAGACTCTGGAAACAAAATGCGCTTTCCTGCATAGTAGAAGTTTTAAGTAAATGTAAAACACTGAAGAAATTTGCCTTTAATTGCCTGTTGTTCTGTGGCAGCCAATTTTGTTCTGCTCCTTCAAATCACTTACTGTATGCCTTCATATCCCAGCACACACGTTAGAGGAGTGTAGCTCCAGGAGTAGCTCCTGTGTACAAGGCGATACTGGCTCTCAATTAACGGTACTGTTCTGTTGTCGTATCAGGCTTCATGGGGTGTGAATAGGTCCTGGGGAGGCCTTGCAGCATTGGCCTCAGTTCCCCCTTCTGGCTGCCTTTGTTTCACCAGTGGGGATGTGGAATACCCAGCAGATACTGCATTAGGACAGCCTGCTGCTGGTCACCCCGTGCATCCAAGGTTTGGGAACCATGCTTCAACTGCCCACAGGCTGTACGGCAGCTGAAGAGCCTGGCCACACCTGGTACTATTCCAAGGTCGAAGCATGGTTTTCTGATTATAGAGGAGAATGTGATGCAGTTCCGATTTATTTGCTAGTTTGCATTTGAGTAAACATGTAAAAATGCTGAAGAGAAATATAAATCATAATGTTTAAGGTTTTTTTACATAATTTCTTCCCATAACACATTGATATTACTAGTTTATAAACCCATCAAAAGAGTTTTTGCTGTGATATAATAGCTGGCATTTTTATTGTGTAGAAAAAGCAAATTAAAGATCAGATACTGCGGTAATTTTAATTTGACTCCTTTTTCTCTCTCTGTTTTTTTGTACAAACTGTACAAGAATGTTGTACTCAAAAAGACAAAACATTAGTTCAGGAACTTCATACAGATATTTCTCTTTAAGTCTATAGATTGATTTAATAAAAATTAATGCAAAGAAAATGATTTCAATATACCAATTTTAAGTGTGCTTGTAGGAGTTTCCAGTTAACTTTCTGAGGGGATGCATTTTGTTCGTATCAGTCCCTCACCCAGAGAAGTAAAATGTGAAGCTGATTCTATCACAAAATCTGTAATGAAGATTCACATCTGGCCAGTGCAGCAAGTTGTTTCCAGTGTTTGTCTTATTTCTCCTAATCTCTAGTCTTTCTGAGGTAGACCAGAAAGCCAGGAAGATTAACTGAAGGAAAAAAAAAAAAACCCCAAACCACAAAGCAAACAAACGAACAAAACCTCATCACCCTTCCAAAAAGTCAAGGAGAGGCCGGAATGGCTGAGTCTCACTCAGAACTGAAGTTTTTAGTTCCAGAATTAGTACAGCTTGAGTAAGTACTGTATCTGTTGATTTAAAAACAAAAAAAAAAAAACCCAGCCTGAAAACCCCACAAAAAAACCCCCAACCAAAACGTCAAATGCCAGACCCCCAAACAAATAAAGGAAAAACCCCTTAAAAGTCCAGTATCAAGAATTTCTGTATTTCTGCATAACTCAAGTGTAATTTTGTCTTGGCAATCTTAAATTTATTGACATGAAACAATAATGATGTAAAGATGAACTGAAATACAAGAGTTTTTCAATATTCTTAGTTCTTAATTGTGGTTAAAATATTGAAAATATGCTAATTAAGTCTTTGTCTGTTAATTTATTTTTCTTCCACAACACTTTTTGAAATTTTTGGTTAAATATGAGGGTAATCACAGGAACTTCCTATACATGGCAGTCAAAATATAACTTAGAAATACAAATAGCAGAATTTTGCATTTCTAATACACTCTTTTTTCATTCTGTTACTTTTTGGAAAGTGCATATTTGAAATCATAGTGTAATAAACCCAGCATATATTAGCTTTCTTCATTATTCTCTTAGCTTAACTACATGCATGTTACTGCTTTGATGGTGAAGAAAAGTAACGTATTTGCGTTGATGTTCTTTTTTGAAAACTTCTCAAACTCCTGCAAATGGGAAGAAAATATTTCTGATTAGGTAAGCTGGGGCTTTTTAGTTAGAACAGTTCCAAGCTCTGTATTTCTGTGTCTCTTTCCTCTGTTCCTTTTCACCCCCAGAAAGACAAAAATGTTGTTTTTCTTATGTTTATTACCTATTGAAGGTGAAGTATAAATCAGGTGTAATATGTTGGTGTTGTGCATATTTTTAGCTGTTTGGGAAAAGATCCTCTAAAAGAAAAATCGTTACTGATTGGGGAAGGAGCATTAGATTGGAAGAGGCTGTGTATCTGTATTGCCAGTGTTTTTAGAGCCCTGAAATGTTTGTATTGACGCAAATAGATTGTTGAAATCGATCACTTTGGAAAAGTAAAAAATCTGAACATAAAGCTATTTTGAAATACTCTTACTACCAAAACTGAATATGCTTGAAACCAAATATTCCTGTTCAGACTGATACTATTGAAAACTAATGAGTAGTAAATTGAAATGTGCTTATTTATGTTAAGGCAGAAGATTTCTTCAAAGAACATCCTATTTTAAACTGTTCCCCAGTGTTTCTTTCATTTTGACTTACACAGTCTAATACCCATACAGTTTGTGTCTGTGGCTAAAATCTTTACTCAGATATGTCTCTTAATTTCTCTTTACAACCTGTAGAGCCATTTCTTATGCTTTTGTGAGAAGGATTTGATTCTCAAATCTTCAAAATCCATTTTGATTAAATTTTTGGTTGTTTTTTTTATTTGCTTTACTTCATATATATACATTTTTATGTGTGCTTCAAAATGTGCAGTCTCGCTTTTTTTTATGATTATGGTATTAGCCATAATAAACCGTGATTAATAAGATAAAAGACTAATGTTGCCTTTGTACCTAGATATTGCTCCATTTGCAGTGATAATCCATTTTATATCTATAAAGCAACAACACTACTAAATTTCATTTACGTGCTTCTGACTAGTTTTCTTTGTTGTTCAGCTATTGTGTCTCATTTTCATCTGAGCCACATTTCCAATTGTTCTGTGATTGACATGCTGGAGAGATTGACAGTTACCCCCTAGTGCCTGCTGTCTGGAGATCCCACAAGCAATAATGGATTTTACACCAGAATTTAGCATCAAATATTGGCTTTCAGTGTCAAATGGGTTAAATTTAAATGCCGGTTAATTGTAGCCATTTTGAAATCATAGCCTTAAACAAAAGGATTTTTTGGGTATCAGTGTGTCTGAGTCCTGTGTATGCCATGCAAGCCAAATGTCTCAAACTTAGAGCAGAAGTTAACCATTACGTTTATGGCTGTTTCTGTTTCTTGATGATGCAAATAGTCCAAATCTGGAGAGTACAGGGAAAGTTTCTGTATGTGGTAGGGAATTCATATTTCAGGTAAACTGAAAAGAGAACCAATGCTGATCCTAATTTGGTCATTCAATGTTGTAACATACAAACTGAGTAAGTTTCCTTAAAGCCTTTATATCCGCTGTTAATGGTAGTCCTCCTGTACCTGAATGTTTTTTAGCCCCAATTCTACTATAACCACCAAAAATCCTTCTTCCTCATCCCCAAAACCAAAACTGGTAGCAGGTAAGAGCATCTCACATGTTTTGTTAGAGCAGGAAAAACTTATGTAGTCTTTAAAATGTCTTCTGTATGCCATGATTTCCTACATAAACCTGGCAGAGAAATCCAACTTCCCATTTCCTGTACCCAAATGTAAAGACAAATAGACAGTAAGAAAAGGTATTTTGGAAGGAGATGAAACCTTACTGATCTTTTGTGGGAATTTGTCAGAGTTGTTCTTCAGGCGCGCTGACTTGTACTGGTGAGATGTCTCCAAAACATTATGAAGTTCTGCTCAGAGCTGGATCATGATTCTGTCCTGTGTTGTCCCACTCTCTTGAGTATCTTTGAAGGGGTAGATGCCAGTATAATGCAGACAACAACTGTTGTGTCATAGTATCTTCGCAGGAAGCAATGTTTGTGGATGACTTCTACCATTAGAGGCAGCAATAATGACTGCTTAACTCAGGTTTTATTTTCAAAATTTATTAAGGTGTCTGATTTCATTTTTAGCGAGACCCAAGTTTTGTTCATATTTATGGGATTGTAGTTGAAATTATAAAAATCTTTACCGATGTTTTACAATACATTATACATTAAAATTTAAATCACCCTTTATACGTAAAAAGTGGGACCATTAATGTAAAACAAGAATAAAATTGTTTTTGGCTATAAAGAACTAAGGTTTATTTAATACTATAATGAATTTTGATTTAATACAAAAGGTGTTGTGCACGCTTGGAAATGATAAATAATTTTCTATTTCAGCACTTCTATTACAGAGTCATTGTTTTTGAATGAGTATAGAAATCTCTTAAACTGGTGAGAGTAAGAAAACTCTCCATACCTTTTACTTCTGCAATCTGGTTGTTCATATTGGAAAGCTTTCAATGCAAATCTGTAATTACTAATTAATCAGATTTTGGAAATGTGTAACACATTGTGAGATTTGTGACAGGACTTCTAGTTTTATGTGTAAATTTGCCAAATTGATTTCAGGTTAGTATCTAATCCTTGGAGAAAAAAATATATTTTCAACACTTTAATAGCAATGGAGAAGTTGGTTTAAAAAAAAAAAAAGGCGGGGGGGGGGGGAGGGGAACAAGTTGGGGTTTGGAACATGCAGTTAGTGTTACCATAATGAGTTCACACTAAGATGACTGCTACCTAGCAATTGCCTTTGTCCCTGCACACACTACTCTAATTAAAAACTTTTCTTTCTTCCTTGAACTTCCAGATTGCTGATGTGAGCAAAGTGGGTACGTGACCTCTTACAAAGCTGTAGGTAGTGATCAGAAATGTTTTTCTAACTGTTCTGTTTTTCAGGTTGTCAATGAGCATCATAGCCTATAATATCAACGACATTACATTTGAAACTTTATTACACAAAAATTCTACATTCTAAATAAATACTTTCTATACTGAAAATTACTGTTACTCAAGGAAATTAATGTTACTCAAGGAAGTTAATGTATCTTAAATTTTTTTTGTGAGTTTAATCGAGGACTTAAAACAGAGCCATTGCAATAACTTGTTTGTATAAGGATGCTAATGCCATTGCAACGTTTTCTTAAAGGATGCCAGACAATTATATGTAGAATATAAAGAATCAAAAATGAAGGCGAAAGAAGATGCCCTGGCTAAGGCTGAACTTGAAACACTTCAGAGTGAGTTTTTACCACTGTCTTAATAAACAAAGATGTGATATGATATACCTACTACACAGGATGTATGTGAACAAACGTTTTTATAATCTTCTAAAATATGTGCTTTATATATTTCTGTACTGCAGTTAAATTTAAATAAGCTTTTAATATTGTGACTAATTTTGTAGTAGGCTGCTGGTTTCTTCTTACAGAAGCATAAAATTCAGGTGATAGTTACATAGTAGCAAAAAAGCATACTTTGCTAGAAATGTTGCTTTACAGGAGAGGGAAATCTCAAAGGTATAGGTCTCAAAGTACACATTTTCAGAAATGACCTCTTGCGTTTTGAGCATTCTTGTATTTTCTGTGTCTGTAAATATTTTTTAAAATACTATGTTCAATAATTCTTTTATGTTTATTGAGTTGATTTTTAGGATAGAAATTGAACATAATTTGAATTTCCAAAAGCATGGATGCAGACTTCGGAGATGGATGCATGCTATTGTTGAAATAAACGCCTTAAAGTCTTTACACTCTTAAAAAAAAAACAGAGAAGGCAATTAGCATTTCCCTTAACAAAGTATTCAGAATAATTATAGGTGACTTTTCCTTTTTTTCTTTCAGTTGTTTGCTTTTGCCGATGATTAAACCTACCCTCTTCTGAAGACAATTTTAAAGTTTTTTTTTTTGCCTGTGTTTGTATGTTCATGCTTGCTTTATTTACCGTACTTAAGTGCATGCTTTTAAGTTCCTTTATTCTGACAAGTGCATTGAGTGCCCTATAATAATTTACTAGCTTTGAGTATGCATAAGCCTTTAGACACTTAAAATACAGCTGCATTATTTATATTTACAAAATAGGTTAGTTTTGCAAAATCAGCAAAGAGATCCAATTTCAGCAATAATTCCTAACTTACCTGTAGCTGAATCTATTTTGAGAAAATGGATAACATTCAATATCTCAGCGAGCATTGTGGACCCAGGCCAAATCTAGCAAAATAGTGCATTTAATGCTTGTTAGGGAGGTCTGCCATTATGTTTGAGATACCTACCACAAAATGGGCCCTTGAAAAGGGTCTTGACTCGGGTTATTAAAAGCTAGTTAAATTGTCAGATAGTAACGTATTGCCATTGTTCAAAATAGCTGGCATACGTTCTTCATGGAAATCTGTGAACTACTGTTTTAAAAGGACTAGTTTTTGAACACAGAAGTGCAAGTGAAAGTATAAAGTCATTAGAATTGTAGTTTGCATGTTCCTGTGTTTCACTGAAAGACCACGTGTGAACTTCTCAGTATTTCTCCTCTGCCAGGTGTCACATGAGAGTCAGGATTTTTATCACCTCCAGTAGTAGCAGTGCCTGCGAGAGGTGTGTATTTGGCATTCTTCCCCCTTCAGGTTGCCCCTGACCTCTGAAAGAAGCACCACCCTGTCCCCTGTCGCACTGCTGGGTGTGACATGGCGTGTGACCCCCATGTCTGCCAGGTGACCCAGTGTCACTCAGGTGAGCAGGGTCCAGTCCTCACCAGTCTCACTGGTTGGCATCCTGCCCTCCTGTGGTAGGCTTGCTGGCAGGGAGCAAGAGGAAGGATTGAGAGTCACCACCTGTAGTTAGCAGAGTTTGAAATTTGGCATGGAATTAATTTGGTCAGCCATAGCAGTGCTATCGCTGGGCATCAGAATGAGCCGTCAGTAACTTTTTAAAAAAGAAATAAAACTCCCAAGAGAAGAAAAAGAGATGCATCTATGTTACTGTAGGCAAAAAAAAAATTATATAATTTTTTCCTGAAGCTTGCATGCAAAGCATCTGTTAAATTTGTTTATTTCATTATCTTGTTCTGCACTGGCACTTCACAATTAGCATAGAAAGGTTGTAAATCACAAAATATGCATTTTGTTTGCCCCCATTCTTCTTAATTTTAGAGACCATCCATGGAATTTGAGTTCATAATAACAGTTCCATCTATCTAGCTGAGTAAATTTATCTCATGCAGATTAGCAATAGCTGTTTTACAGTGCTTGTTTTTTCATTACCTGATTGCTAGTTTACTCCCACGTCTATCTGCTTTCGTGCTGAAATTGTGCAGTATTCTGTAGGCAGCTTAAACTAAAACCAGAGAAGGGTACTGGAAGAGGAAAATATAATTTGCAAAGTAGGAAAGAGAGGGACAGTATTGAGATGTCATTAAAGTGCTATATTTGGTAAGCAGTGTGAAAAAGTAATTTCTTGGTAAGTCAGTATTATGCACAATTTTGATTTGTTTTTCTGGCACTTTTGCAGTGTTTCTTATCACTTCTCAATCTATTCAAAACTCTCATTACTACCTTAGTAAAATACAGCAACTTTACAACTTTACCTTACAAAAATATAGCAATTTACAATACAGACCTGTTTCTAGGAAATGTGGTCTTGTATGGATTCCAGATAACTGGGTGTTTTATGTACAAAAATTGTTTGCCTTACATTTTCTGATGCCCTTTTCACATTTAGATGCCAGACCACAAAATTTATTTTAAAATGAAAGTGCTTTAATTAATAAAATTTCTGTTAACTTTTGCCTCCTGTAGAGTCACACATGCGTATAATCCCTGCATCAGGGAATGATTCTGTAACAATAGATAGCCCTGTTCTTCATAGTTATGGGAGGTAAAATAGAGTATGTATTAACTGAACTGAATAGTCATTAAACTGAGAAGACTTAGGCATACGTTGTCAGGGCAGATGGCGCTGCCAGTTTTTTAACTTAAATTGCAAGGTTTGAATAGTTACCAAGACAAATTCTCACACCTTTGCTGGTCCTTTTCTTGCATGGAGTACTTCTTTCAACCATGTCCATTTGGGGGGAAGACTCATCTATTTTTCTTTCTTTATACTTAGCCTTGGTAGTTCTCTTACTTCCTGTTCTTCTCATGTTTGTCTTCCCTGACCTTCAATATGAAGACTTAAATTTATTTTTAAAATATGCCTTTTTAAAGAAATAGCGCCTGCTAGCTATTGCAGGTAAACTCTTCACTGGCATCCCAGTTACCAAACATGTTTGCATTGTAAATCCAGAATTCTTGCCTGATGTACAAAGGCATCTGGAACAATCCATGGCAAGAAACTATTTTGTTTCTAGTTACAAACCATGTTGAGTAGTCCTTAGTTTGGGGTTTTTTTTCCTCACCCCCATCATTCAAGCTTTAACTGAAATACGAAGTTACTAGCCCTATGGCTGCATTACTAGCCTTCTTTCTGTATTATGATGGTATCTGTAGTGGTATTTATATCTCTGTATAGGACTTTATAATAAGACATGTCTTACCTGAGTGCCTGATGTGAAAAATCCGGAGCAGTAGTGAAACCTTAATACATTTGATTAAGTTTGGTTAGGCCTGATTGTTCTCCCTTTCCAGACAGCTTGGAATATAGCACGTAGCTTGGGTAGCTTTTTATATTGTTTCATGAAACTTAGGGATAGACGACATCCCTAGATGATTTAGTATAATGTGTTTACTTCAGACCCTTACAGGATAAAATCAGTGAAAAATACTGATTTTCATTACTTGTCTTGTTTGACTTGTACCAGTGATACACTTCAGCTTTTAGCATCTTGTTATGCAAGATACAATATTGATCAGAAAATCTTGAGATACCTTCCGTTCTTCATGGTTTGTTCAGACAATTAATTTCACTGTTATATATTTATGTCTTAATTTCAGTATGGATTTCTCTAGCTTTAGCTTTCAGTTGTTCATTATTAGCATTTTTCTGTGCTTAAAAAAAGAAGTTTTATTTATCTGCAGGTTTTCCTTATATAAAGCATTTCCTTAGCCCTTAAAGTTTGTGGGTTTTCTGTACTCTCTTTAGTTTTCCAATATATGGGACCCTGGGTTTGTATATAGTGTTCTAATGTTTGTCATCTTCTGATTATAAAATCACATTTATTACTGTTCTGTTTACAGAATCAGAGGTTACCTTAGTTCCCATTGCTCTGATAGCTCGCTTCAGATCACTTGTCCACCAATACTGCAAGCTCTTACATCAAAGGTTCCTTGCACATAGTCCCTCATAAGTGCAAATATGGCGTAACGTCCTTAACTGTGTAATTTTCAAAAATGCTTTTGATTTGATTAGTCCCAGACTACCAGCCAGTTCATGTCCCTACTTCTTTCTGTATTTTCCTCTTCACTGTAAACTATTCTGACCAAACTTATGTAATCTAGCACTATACTGAAGGTGACTTTACATTTACTTCCAAATAGTTGACAAATATCTTGGATAATTGTGTTTAGTATGAATCCCTACCAAAATGCAGTGTTTGCATGCCTGCTCAGTAATGATTTGCTGACAGGCAGGTTCAGAGAAAATTAATTCGTATAATGCATGATTTTTTGGTCGGTGTGGGTGTGAATGTTCTGATCACTTAATTGTTACCTCTGAAGCCTAATTATGGCAAACTAAGTATCATCCGTTACACTGATTATTTTGGCAGGCCTGCTGAAAGGATTTTGAACTTGCAAGCTCATGTGCTTTTTCCAGTTGTTTCAACTAGGCTATATGATGCCTCTCCCTATGAAATTTGCTACAGATTTTATGGAAAATATTCCACTAATGTACAGTGTCATGAGGTTAGTTTGAAAGAGGCACGCATGTTTCATTGTACATTTGTTGGAAGGCACATTAGTTCTCAAATATTGGAGGTTTGTTTCTAACCCTTTCACATTATGGGGATGAGGTATTTTGGGGGAATAGGAAGTTTTAGGAAGGGTCAATACTTGGAGAAGAAAAAAAAAAAACACATCAAACCCTACCGCTTCAGAATTTTTTTGTAGCTGAGGATGCACTCATTACTGAGCATGTTTTTAGTCAGTTTGCTCAAAAATAAACTAGCTTCTAGGTCTCAGTACAGCAGATGTATATATCTGTCTCCAACTTCTGATGCATTCATATAATCCCACTGGCTTTATTAGGAATACACAAACATATGAGTGTTTGCTCCATATTTGCATTAACGTTGAATATAGTTTGCTTCTTTTTTTTCATTAGACTGTCAAAAACCCAGTACAATTTTTTTCCAGACTTTTGGGTCTATTGTATTATATCTGACTGTGCTGCTGTATGTGCAAGTGAATATTTCTGTCATGTTTTGAACAAATTTTAATGCTGTAAATGCTTTGGTTGTCTTTCATAGTTATGTAAGCGAACAATATTGAAAGAAAAGGAGATCTCAGTGCAGTATCTTACTGACTTGCCAAAAAGATGTTTGCTGTCTATCTCTGTGTGTGATCATATTTCTCACTTACCAACGCATGAGACACCAGTCAGTCTGTCCCTTTTCTGTGATTTTCAAGACATCACTGTCTTTTTTGACCATATTTTCTGTGAATTTTTTGAGTTCTTGTTCATGCTTAAAGCTTAGAAGCTATGCAGAAAGAGGGAGCTCCAGCTTAATGTGTCATACTTTCTTTGCAGAAATTCAGCGTTTGGTTTGGGTTTGTTTCTTTCTATATGAAGCAGTCATTTTTTTTCTGTGAAAAATTCTCTGAATTCTTTATATCAGCTGGCAGGTAAAATCAGTATACACTTTTCTGAAAACTTTAAAATATGGACCTTTGGTATTTATTATGGAAAACGAATCACTGTTGCCTTACATGGCACTCATTCCAAAATGCTAGTTGATTCCTTATCTTCTAAAAAAATGACAGCCAATATATCTTAAAGCAAATAACCATTAGCCAGATACTATTAATTCTGCCACTGATAAAATTAATGTAGTAACAAGGTGGAAGGACTAACAAGGAAGGTCAAAGTATCTGATTATGTGCAAGTAATTCATCAAACTTCAAAACCTGGATCATGGCGCCATAAGCTAGTAAAATGTATAGCCAGTACTTGGAATAGTTATGGAGGCCTTTAGAAACGTAAAGTACTGCACAGGTAAGAGTGTTAGCTATTTGTAATCTGTTAAAGTCTAGGGATCCCAGTGATGGGTGTGTTTATATACTGTTCAAACATAGGGGACAAACTATATCTCTTTTTTTCAACTCTTAAGTTGTTAAATACACAGTCAAATTTAGTCTTCTGGTAAAGAATTTGATAGTTCTAAAGGTGGAAATTACTCATAGAAATTAATATCCTTGCAGTATGAATTCAGCAAATGATAAAATTTCTTCTGTTTCAGAAGGACTAGAACTCTGTAGAAGTTATAACACATGTAAAATACCGAACATTTTATTTGAAGTGGTACATATCAAACAATTGCCATAGTGCTTACGATCTTGAATTATCCATTTACTTTCTGCTGTTGCCTGTTTTCATTATTCTATTTAATAAACTAGAAAAGTTACTATACTGTAATTTGGCAATTAAAATACATAACATTCCCAGAAAATAGTAGTGAGAGTAAGCTATTCATTTACCCTACTGAGTTTGAAGTCAGGCTCTGGTTTCACCAGGACTGTTTCTCTCCATTCTCTGCATTTAGCTGTGAGAGCACCAGTAACTCTGGTCATAGTTGAGGTCCGCTGGGTAGTGGTGCCTGCACAGGTCATAGTGGTCTGATTGCATCTCCAGTGGACAGCGAGTAGGCTGTCACAAAACTGGGGAGAACCTCTGAAATCTTTTTCTGTATGTTTTTCCTGCATTTCAGTTGGATTTATACACAAAATATTTGAACAATATTTGAGACTGGAGGAGAAAAATGCATTTTAAAAGCCTGTTCTATTATAGTGGAAGGCCAGAAAGTCTAAAGCCAGCACCATTAGAAGATGACACTAAGTATTAAGGCAACACTTGTGTTTCGAAACTCTGAATCACAGCTGCAGTTGTTGCTACTGTCAGCACCATCAAACACATCCTTGCTGTAGGTTGTGGTGGAGGGAGCAGCACCAGCTTCCTGGCTGGCTGTCAAGCCTTAGCAGATGTAGGATTCAGCTGTCTAGGCATTGTCTACTATTTGGAAAACCTGATCCTTATTCTCTTCAAGGGAGAGCACCAGGTCAGGTCGGAAAGGTCTTTTGGGCTGCCTGTTGAATTGCTGATAATGAAAAGAACATGGAAGGAGAGAGGTTTTCTTCCTAGGTATCTGCTGTGGACTTCTGTTTCAGTGATCTCTTTTGCTTTTTCCATCTTCACCTGAAAAACAACAGTGCTTGGCTGCCTTATGTTGATGCTTCATAGTGTACATCATTACCTCTGAACATAACTTCTGAGCTTCCCCTATCTAAAATCCTTTATGATGTTACCGTTAAACCACTTTTATGTGCTTTCCTGTTCTAAAAAGTGGCTTTTGAAAATTCTGAGGTGAAACTGTTGTCAATGGGTGATTGGGAGCCCTGTGTCAAAGGTGCTGTGACTTCAGTTCTGTTTATTTTTTTTTTTTAATTCAATATGATAGCCGTTGTGGTGTGTAAGGAATACGCTGAACTCCTTCATCTTTTTGTATATGCACGGGAGACAGTAGAGACAGGGTTTTTTTTAATTCTGGTTGAGTGCTTGTTTGAGGTTGTACAGCCATCTTCTCTAGGCAGGATTTCTCGTCCCTTTGATGGTCAGCAAACAGCAGGGTGCCTTATCTGTGTTAGGTCTTCCTCTCTCACTTAACTGCCTGAAGAAAGCCTAGATGCTGTCTTTGATACCTCATTTTAAAGTGGGGTGCAGTGCCTTCTGGAAATACTGTTACAGAATTAGTTCTAAAACTACGGAAGGAGTTTTAGATGACCTATTTGCAGATGAGGCTCTTAATTTTTAAATGTTAGTTAGATGCACTCAGGCTTTAACTATTTGCATATTTTGAGAGTGAAAAATGAGTGAACAGTAGCTGATGGGGTGCAAGATACAGGAAAATCCAACTGCCTTGGTGTGTCTCCACTGTTAAATAATTCCCAGTGAACACATGCAGTGTGCTTGATTATTTTGCAGGATTGAAATAGAGTAGTGGAAATTGTCATTTAAGGTTACTTCCTAGAATATTTTTGCCAGTATATGTTTGCAGTAAATAGCTGGTGAAACTGTTGTTACTTATCCTTGCAAATGTTAACTCGTGACTCCAGAAGCTATTGCATGTGGCAGCTTTGGAGAAAAATGAGATAATGGTTAATATATGTGATTTGGGTATAAAAACTACCTTTTGAAATAGACGAAAAGAATTTTGCAACAGTATTGTCTTTAATGACATCTGAAAAATGACAGAAATGCTGGTTAGCTTTTTTGGACTTCCTTTTAGTTTTGTTTTTTGGGGAGTATATTTCATTTAATTATATTTACTATGCTTACCTATAGAAGGATGCTAAAAAAATCCAAATACAAGTTTTTACTTAGTATTTCATTTATTGAGTAATTTGACAGTTACAAGCAAAGTTACAAATTTTTCAAAAAAAGAGGTCTTTGAACAACGTACATCTAAAAATTTAAAAAATCATGGTTCATTCTGTTAACTTTCAACTTCTGTATGAATTTCTTGTTCTTTTTGGAATTCTGGAAGGTACCATGAAACAGTTCTGTCTCCATTTATTGTTTTCTGAAGTATTCAGTTGCTTGGAGTTTGTCAAGTCTGTAGAGTCTTTTCACTGTTTTGTTCCTGCACACGTAGCTGTTAGTAAAAGGAATTCTGCATCAGTGTCGGTAGGGAACAGCAGTCCTCCTCTCTATTTTTTTTTTTTTCTTTAAGGTTTTCTTGAAAAACATGTTTTTCTCTTCTGGTGCTCAGAAAAGTATTAGGGCATGGTTGCAAAGGCAGATAAGCTGATCTAATGGCCCACTGCTGCTGTGAAGTGTGGTTCTCCTTTTCCTTGCCCACCACCTTTAAATGACGTGGATTCTTTCTTTTCATTTGAGTGTAAAGGAGTAATTTTCTACTAGATTGGTGAATTGAATTAGTTTGCTAAGTGGTTGGATGACTATCAAAGCACAGGCAGAAGAGAGAGGGGCACATAAGCACACAGTGGAGAGTGGAAAGGTGGAGGCAGAGCAGAACTTTCCTCTTTTGGCTGCAGCCAGCTGTTAGATCAGCTCTTCCAGTTCAGTAGCATCCTAAGGAGCATACAGTTATTGTGAATACAGCATATTTTTAAAAGAATGAGGAAAACCCAAAAGAGTCCCACTTGGCATACCTGAGGTTTCTGGATGCTTTCTGAGTGTTCAAGGTTCTTTTTCTGATCTTCATCCTCTTGTCTTTCCTAAAGTTCTGGCAAATTTCAATCAATCTTAAATCTTTCTTTTGAGATCATCTTATATAGTGGATATGTTTTCAGTTGCTGGGGTTTAGGTGGTTGTTGTCATCCCTCTTTGCTTTCCCCTAAGTTTGCTTTAATTTAATTTAATACCACTTGAAAGACAGAGCAGAAAACAGTGATCAATTTGAGAAATGAAGTCCAACATTTAAATCTTCCTAAATGTGTAAGTGCTAGAACAGAGGTATTTGTAGCTACAGAAATCTGAGAACAGACAAGCTATCTATTGACTCAGAAGCTTTTACTCCACACAGCTGACCATAAAGTAATACAAAATTGTCGAAAACGCACCTTTCTACCTTTGCCAGTTTCTTTGAAGCCAGCTAGGCTTTGGAAATCTTAACAACTCCCTGTGCTTTTGCCTGTACTAATCTTAATTGCCAGGTGGTGTAGCAGTGACAAGGGCTAACTGTGTTTTTGAGGGGCTCCTTATTTGGCCCTTTGAGGCACAGTTCAGATAGAAGAGGGGCTAAATGTGTGCATTGCTATTTACTTTTCCTAAAAATAAAATTTTAATGCAAAACACTAATTCTCTTTCTAACAAAGAAATTGACGCCCCTTCCTCAGTGGAAATTTTAATATATCATCAAGAGTTGAGGAGCTAAGTCTGCTTCTGAATTATACTTCTCTGCAGTGTTAGTAGCATTACTTTTTCTTCTTCTTTTTCACTTTTGTATAGAGGAGAAGAAGCCTAAAGTCAAGAAACCAAAATCAGAATTCCCTGTATACACGGTTCTGGAGTCAAGTGCATATATACCATCATATGATCATGGAGCTTCAATTGAAGAGATCGAGGAGCAGATGGATGATTGGTTGGGAGGCAGGAACAGAACACAAAAAAAGAAGGTAAGTTCAAAATCTTTCATGTTGTTACTTAATTTAAATGTTGATTCATTTGCTTGCCTCTTAAGAAAATGGAATAATGTATGCCACCACAGTATTCATATACCATTGAAGTCTAGAGAAGTATTAATTGTCAAGCAGACAAGCTTATATCGATGTTCAGTGTAATTTGTGTAATGATACTGGAAATGTTCTTATAATAGTATGTCATTGGTTAAAATATCTGAATGTTCTCTATGCTTTCTAATATAAATACTATTAGTGTTCACTAGAAATTAGTAGAACATAATGCTGTCAAGTTATATGAGGCTTAGTTCTTTCTCTTAATTGCAGTTAATAACATTGTGCTTGCAAGAATAAACCCCTCTCTATTTATTTAAAAAAAAAAAAAAGCGAAGGAAAAAGAAAGAAGAACCTTTTGCTTCTTAATATCCAGGGTTTGGATTATGGAACTGCTTATGTACTTATGTGCATTTCATCTGACTTACGTAAAAAGTCCTAACACTTCAACTTAGGCTACTTAGAGATAAGGGTTCTTAGTGGCAGTTAGTTTCATTATCTTCTGGTTAATTTTATTAAAACATGCTGGCTTGAAAATGTAGTTTTCATCTTAGAACTGAGATACACAGGTGACAGAAGAAATGTTATAAATTCGTCTCTTGATTGCAAATCTGCCTTGCCTGGAAGACTGAGATGAGAATGATGGTGTGTTTGGAGTGGAGTTAGGACAACACATTGACTTTGGCATCAAAATAGTGAAAGAAGTTTCTGCTGTCATTTGTTTGATTCCTCTCTGTTGCAGATTTGCTTACTCCTTAGTTGTTTTCAAGCCTGTGAAAAATAATCCCTCCCATTTTTAGCCAGGCCTAAAATGTTTACTAAAATAATTTGAATTTTACATAACCTGTTCAGTCATCTACCATTACTGGATTCCCAAGCTTCGTGACATCCCAGTTGCTAATTTTATCTTGCTGTTACTTTTATCTTTCTGTATTATTTATTACAACTGCATTATGTTTAGTTTTATATTCCTGTAACAAATCTGTTCTGCAAATACACTTAGCTTTTGACTTCTATGTAAGGGATTGAAGTGCTGAATTCTTAAACACTGTAGCTCATTTTCACATGCTTAGAGAAAGTAAGAACTCTGGTACTTAATTCTATAGATGCCTGGGAGTTAAGAGCATATATACAGTCATTGCTGTGTTTACCTTTAACTCAAGAGGCGCTCCTGGATTGGATTCCTGTTAGTTGCATCTCTGAATCAGCTTTGTTTACCAGGCTGTGTGGGCAAATGATCAAAGGAGAAAAAAATGTGTTGTTTGTTTACAGTAGCTTGGGTTAGTTGCATGCTTGCCTGTCTGGATCCCCAAATTCACCTTCCCCTCTGATGGAAATTGAGTCTTTCTTTCGATTTCTATGAAAATGGAAGAATTGAATAAGACTGGGCCTATTCCATCTATAATTTTGCACCTCCTACACAGAGTATATAGAAGTTGTGTCTTCAGAGTCAACTGCTAAGAGAACAAGTTGTAGGTACATCCTTTCAGAAACAGGAGTCAGAAATTAAAACATATCAGAGAACTGTTACTAAAAGGTAAGTAACTTGTTTTTCTATGTTTGCACCTAGAGGTTCAGTATTGCATCTCATCACTTTGATTCATGAGTTTATTTTTTTAATTAGATTCTATTACAAATGGGGTTAACATTTTAGGGACAAGCAGGCAATTTGCAGGTATACTGTCTGGGTAAAGTGTTTGACCTGAACAAACTGCAATGCTTCTTTTCCTTGACAGCTAATATGTTACTGCAATGCAACGTCAACGTTTAATACGATAGTGGAGAGAAACAGATTCATAAACTGTACAAAGAAATGGAGAATGTATGTTACTGGCTCTAGTAGCTTGTAGGAGCCATTTGTATGACAATATGAGAATGTCTGTGTTGTATGATTTGTAGTAAGCTCACTAGGAAAATGGTTGTACCACAAGTGAATTGTTCCTAACTGTCATTCGACACATTTTTCCGTTTTAGAAAGATGTGTTTTCTGCCGTTACACATCCGTCTTCTGCTTCTTGCATGGGCCTACAAGTGCTGTGTAACTGTCCTGGTTTTGGCTGGGATAGAGTTAATTTTCTTCCTAGTAGCTGGCATAGTGCTGTGTTTTGCATTTAGTGTGAGAACAGTGTTGATAACACACTGATGGTTTAGTTGTTACTAAGCAGGGCTTACACTAGGCAAGGACTTTTCAGCTTCTCATACCCTGCCAGCAAGAAGCTGGGAGGGGGCACAGCCAGGACAGCTGACCCAAACTGGCCAAAGGGGTATTCCATACCATATCACGTCATGCTCAGTGTATAACCTGGGGGGAGTTGGCCAGGGGGCAGCAGCTGCTGCTCAGGAAGGCTGGGCATCAGTTGGTGGGTGAGCAATTGCATTGTGCATCACTTGTTTTGTTGTTGTTATTATCACTACTTTCCCTTCCTTTTCTGTCCTATTAAACTGTCTTTATCTCAACCCATGAATTTTACTTTTTTTTTTTTTCCTGATTCTCTCCCCCATCCCATGAAGGCCGGTGGAGTGAGCAAACGGTTGTGTGGTGGTTAGCTGCCTGCTGGGTTAAACCACAGCAGTAACATTCACCTCTCAGTTCTGCTTGTCTTAGGAAAAGGTTGCTCTTTCATAAATCATTTTGGTACCAGACTTTTTCTTGGGATTGTCACGCTTCACTCATGAGAAAGCTTGTTAGCTTTTTTTTTTTCCTTTCTTTCACGATAGCTGACAAACCTAGTGGCTTTCTATGATGGTGTGACAGCATCAGTGGACAAGGGAAAACCAACAGACGTCATCTATCTGGACTTCTGCAAAGCCTTTGACACGGTCCCCCACAACATCCTTCTCTCTAAATTGGAGAGCTATGGATTTGATGGGTGGACTGTTCGGTGGATAAGGAACTGGCTGGATGGTCGCCTGGATAAAACTTGGAATAGGAAGAGAAATGAACAATGGTTACACTGTGTCTCCATAACTAGCACTCACTAAGGGAAACATATTATCTTCTGGCAGCACCATTTTCTTTATCAGAGGGCAGGAAGAATAGATATGCAATGCCTCAAAGAGCACAGGGCACAAAAAGTTGCATTACTTTTTACAGGAAGCAAAGTTGATGATGTTTAAGGAGGAGCACCTCCAATATAAGAGTTTAGAAGGAGTCGGTTGTTCAAACAGACACATTAAAAACTGCACATTAAGCCCAGGCTGGGGCTCTGGATTTTGTCACGATGAGCCTATGAACCTGCTGTTGTCATATCGAAAGTCAGACTCAAGTTTCACTGGTGAGACCTCACCTAGAGTACTGCGTCCAGCTCTGGAGCCCTCAGCACAAGAAGGACATGGAACTGTTGGAGCGGGTCCAGAGGAGGGCTACAAAAATGATCCGAGGGCTGGAGCACCTCTCCTATGAGGACAGGCTGAGAGAGTTGGGGTTGTTCAGCCTGGAGAAGAGAAGGCTGCGGGGAGACCCGATTATGGCCTTTCAATACCTAAAGGGGGCCTATAGGAAAGATGGGGAAAATCTTTTTAGTAGGGCCAGCTGTGACAAGACAAGGGGTAATGGTTTTAAACTAAACCAGGGTAGGTTTAGACTAGATATAAGGAAGAAATTCTTTACAATGAGGGTGGTGAAACACCGGAACATGTTGCCCAGAGAGGTGGTGGAGGCCCCATCCCTGGAAGCATTCAAGGCCAGGTTGGACAGGGCTCTGAGCAACCTGATCTAGTTAGCGGTGTCCCTGCTCACGGCAGGGGGGTTGGACTAGATGACCTCTAGGGGTCCCTTCCAACCCAAAGCATTCTATGATTCTATGTGGAATATGTATAGTCAACCACACTTGAGAACAGTTACCCATGTGGAAAGATCAAAGTAGCCTGATAAAATACTATGTTACCATGTCATCCATCCAGAAATAAGGAAGTGGAGTTGCTGTCCCTGATGTTGGTATCCTGAGCATAGGTGATTACAATTTTTTTTCATATTGTTCATGAACTGCTTTGCACTGTTGACATCTTGTACCTTAGGAAGTGCCTGTAATCCATGGAGTAGTGTTTTGGAAGTGTTGTACCATGCAGAGTGCCCAGTTTGATAAAAATTTAGATTATGTTCAGTTGTTAGGTTGAAATCAGTCCCTGTGATGATTTTTTTTTTTTCCTTTAAATACATGATGATGTTTGAATGCTTAAGTTCCTTTCATTTTGGGGCTGCTTTTTGAAAGCTGGTTTAATGGCTCATGGGCTATAGTCCTATAAGCTGTTTACTAATGTTTCTTCCAGTTTGGAAGAGTACGTTTGCGCTTTTTGGAAGTCTAAGTTTATGAATTTAGTAAGTCAAAGCTGTATAAAAAAAATTAAGATTTTTATTGTTCCATCTGCAACAGGAATCTGGGTATTTTTCTGACAGATATTAGCTTAGGGAGTAACATTATCATAAACTAAATAGCTCTGTAAAGTAGATTTGCCAACATGGAGAAGGTCATGGCTTTCGGAAGTAGCTGACTCACCGTTGTTTCATGAAGCTTATGTAAGAGCTCTACATTTTCTTTGTAGAGCAAGAGTGTGACTTTGTCACTGCAGAAAAATAAAATGACAATTTTCTTTGTAAAATAAATATTACTAATTATTGACAATAACTGGAATTCTGTATTTGTAAAGAAAAAGGATATTTGTGTTTCTTTTAAGGGCTTGATGGATTTAAAATTGGTGGTTTCAGAAGCCAGTGTCCCGGGCTTCAAAAAAAAATAAGGTTTTCCTGATCTTTTCAATACGTCTGATAAGTCATGAGGTATGGGAATAAAGTACAACTTGACAAAAGTTAAGCTGTTGGATATTGTAACCAAATAGAAGAAAAATATAAAAGTTGATGTAAAGAAATAGGTCAAGAGGAGTTGGGCAGAGGGGCTGGAATCAAGATTAATCATGATCTGGGGATGGCTTTGGAATAAAATGAATAATTTGCTTCAGTGTTTATTGAAGATGATCTTCTAAGTAAAGGCTAATGAAAATTGATTGGAAATGAGAATTACCATCTCTAATGGAGAGGTAAAGTTTTAATCTCAGAGTCAGAAGACTCTGTGGGCTAGTCCTCACCCCAGAATTCATTCAAAGTATTATCCTGACTGAAGAGCAGGCATTGTCCTTTTTAAGAAGGACAAAAATATATGCCACTGCCACCCTACTAAGTGACCTAAATGTCAGTTCAAAAGGAAATAGCAGCAATGTAAAAGTACATGGAAAATAATATAAAATGCAATTTGGAGTACCAGCATGTTTTTTTGATTGGTCTACTAATTTTTATTGATAGTTGCTTAGAAACATTTGGTGTCTGAATATGATATGGAAGCTATTAATGTACTGTTGATTACTGTTCCATAGGGTTTAAGTATTGAAGTAGATAAGGAAGAGGCTATAGAGAAGAACACAGCTTCCTCCTTAGGCAAGGTAAAATGATCTACCAAGGGATGTAGAAAGAGGAGTGTTTTCCGATTTTTCATAAGGTTTCATAGCTGGCTGAAAACTTGCTTATAGGGTAGTAAAGTTATTCTTCTGTCTTAGCTTGAGAAGGCACTGAATTTATCTCCATAAGGTGCTTGTCTTGCTATGTTGTTACTCCCTACTTAGAACGGAATATTGAAAGAAAGTGAGCTATTGGGAGATACTCAGATAATATTCAGTATTACAGAACTGAGAGGTAATTTTGCTGCATTTCTCTGTAGCAGTGTTCCGTCCACCCCTAGGACTTTTTGTATAGTTTTGATCATTGCACTTTTCAGAAAGAAAGAAAAATTAACAGGGAGACTAGATCAGCAATAAAAAGAAATTTTTCGTTTAGGTAAAATCATAATCATTTATCATTACTTACTACCTTTCATAAATTTGGAGAGAAAGAAATATTAAATTTAATTTGTAGGCAGGATGTCTAAATGCAGATTTGGGAGCACATGTAGGGGGAGACGCATAGCTAGAGCATGTTACCTAGACCATCTATGAAACCTTTCTTTGGTTTAAGAACATCTATCCTGTTCTTAAACTCCGTGTTGAAAATAGTGTGAGCAGACTCAATTGTATTTGAGAGCATGGAAATGAGACTCTTGAGTGTTTTTTTCTATATAGGAAATCATATACTTACCTAGCACTAAATTGCATATTCATGTAGTACTGTTTACACTATTCATGCAAAGTGCATGTGACTACGAAGCTGAGAAGAATTGCTAAAAAGCTCATTCTCATACTGATAACAAAGCTCTTCAAAGCAAATACTGAAAAAGTTTATTTCTAAAATTATTTTTGTTTCGTACTCCCAGATTAGATCTTCTTTCATTTTGTTAAAAGGCGATAAGTAGCTTAATTTACTTAGCTCAAGCTTCTGATTTTTTTTTCTTTATCTGTCACCAGAAATTGACTGGAAAAAGCATTTCTGTGTGTGCTTGTTAGGAATTAAGGAAAATTTAGAGGGAATGTTACTCTGGGCTTCCTTCTAGGTTGCATTATTTTGTGGCCTGCATATGTTGTTAAGCCAGGATTGCATTACTTTGTAGCCGTTTAACCCTTTACTTTCCTGTTGGGCAAACTATTATGTGGAGCTGGAAGAAAAAAGAGCAACTTCTTAGAGGACATTTTTTGTTACATCTTGTTCTGTCTTTTCTGCAGATATTCATGCAAGAATATATGTATTTACCATTTCTGGAATCATTCTATTGATGAGTCATTGCCAAGTAATTTCTCTCCCAGTGGGATTTCTCTCATATTCTTTGTTCTGATTTGATTTTACATGATTTGTAAGACACATTGTTTTCATGAGAGTTCATTGTTTATGTGAGTAATGTTGTTGTTGCATGAAAATCTTGGCCCTTGAGAAATCAATGGGAGATTTATTGTTGTCTTCAGTGGGACCAGGATTATAATTCCTTTTGGTTTACAGATTGCTCCTCTTCTTCCACTGGAATCTCTTCTTCGTTCCATATCATTATTTGACTCATTTGTCTCTGAAGATAGAGTTCCAAGTTCTACCTCAATGAGGGGTGAATACTTCTGACCTTTTGATATTTGTTTGCTCTGTAAAGGGGAGACAAAGGTGGAGAAAGAGTGCCTGATCCCTTCCAGCTGGACCAGATGTATGGATAGAAAATAGTGTTTCTCATTATTTTTGTTTTTCATGTTATCCTGCAGCACTTCTTGGCATTTGGGTGTTTTTGATATTGCAGGAGCACCTGGCTTGATTTTACTAAAGCAGGAGTAGTAAAAACTATTTTTGTGCACAGAGCTTGGGAAGCTTAGATAACGTGGATCTCCTGCATGTGCTACACTTTACTTTTTACCCTTAAACTAAGATTGTTAAAAGTACCATGAAACAAAAGTATACATAAGCATTGTTTTTACACAAATTAATGTTAGATGCTGGAAACAAAGTAGTTACCATTTTTCCCAGTTGTTGAACTGTAGGCTGTGCTCATCTTGTACTGAACTCTTCTCTGCTTAAAATGCAGTTTGTGTTTTTATTTTTCTCAGCCTGGGCCATCAAAACACTGTGTTTCATAGGTAGGATATTGGTAACCGAGTGAGCTTTTTAATCATGAAGGTTATATTTGAAAGCTGGCTGTGGAACAACAATATAAAATAACCTCAAATGTACAAAGGAGGTCTCTCTGCTTTATAACATTAAAAGGCAAAATGCTGTACAAATGCTAAATTATTATTTTGTTAGTTTAAAAAGTAGAGTTTTGACAATTAAATCTTAGTAATTTTATAATCTTGCACATTTCATAATTGCCAGCTAGCCTGCCACCTGCTCTCTTCTGCCTTGAATCTTCCCACATCTGTGCTGCTTTGAAATCTGAGTATGCTTTTTCTTTAGTAGCAAATAACATGGTGCTTGTTCCAATCAGACGTCGTATGACGGATTACCTGAATACAGTTTCCAGGCTTTTAAAAAATGTTAATTCCTTAAGCAAGCAGTTTGTATCTTAGCAGGATTAAGGTGCTGTGTAAACCAGATGTTTTTATAAATTGTTCTTCAAGGGA
>NW_009259584.1:566793-569946 GCF_000687185.1 Egretta garzetta
GTTGTTCTGTTTTAGTGTGCTACCTGAGGTCATCTAGTTTTGAAATAATTTTTCTTTTTCTAAGCAGTGAAACAAGTACGGTATCTGAAAAGTGTGTCTTGTTTTCTAAATCTCTTTTATTCCTGGGACAGGTACAAGTAAGTAACTAGCAGTCTGAGGTTCCTCGTGGTGTCCTGCTAGTGTGCCTCGACCCTGACCCAGAGGGATTGCTGTAGGTTGAGCAAGTAAATCATGCTGTGTGCCCATTGAATTTAAGGCTCTATATTGAGACTGCCAGCAACCATACCTGTTAGTGTCAGTTATGAAGCTATTCACTAGGAGCTAGTCTAAGTTCATAATACATTTTAACCTGAGCTCCAAACTCTCATCAAATGGTGATGACTTTGAGTCACTATTGATCTGGGCCATATTGAATTTAGTAACCCTGAGGTGAAAATCTCAGTATTCTATTACCAAACTCTTAAGCAATGTAGTGTCACTGAAAAGATACTTCATTTAAAAAAAAACAGCCAAAAAGCCTGCATTAGAGTGATACTGAAAGCGTTAAGTCAGAAGACTCCAGGCTTTCCTGTGGTTTATTGTGCTTTGTGTCACCACAAATGTTGAGCACTTAGCCTGAGTAGAATATTGGGTTTTGCATTTAAAAATAGCTCAACAGTTTATGCCCTATAGCTAACTCCTACAGTTATCATATTTACACTAGAGTTATTAGTGTTAATGAAACAATACATTTGTCCTATACACGTGTTTTTTTAAAATAGATGTTTAAGTCTACCTGTGTGATACACTCGGGCTCCTGCCTGAGGTCAGTGAACAGGTACAGAACAATGTATACATATTTCTTCTGTGGAGCAGAATGATACTGATAAAATATTGATGATAACAGTTGGGATGGTATGGAGAAGACACGCTTTTGTTATGTACTGTTTGTGAACTAGGAAACAGGACTTGATTTAGTGAAACAGTAGATGGGCACCTTGGTTACTCTAAAATGTTTGTGTAATATTTTTGTCCCAAACATACATATTAGTGATTCTATTCCTCTTTCTCTTCCTCTTTGCTAGCCACCAAGCCAGTCAGCCTAACAAACAAAAGAAAACTAGAAAAACTTCGAATTTTTCAAGTATCATACTTAATGGTCAATGGTTTTGTTGGTTTTATGGCTAATATTTTTGTTTCTTTATGTGACTGTTGAACCAGAGCAGTGTGTTTCTAGCAAATTTGTGTATTTAGTGTACTTCTAGCCAGTTGGTGTATTTTAAATTTTATTTAGGAACAATGGATTCATGTACTCTTTCCTTAAATGCAGACAATAACCTTTTCAGGCTTCTGTCTTAATATTTACGCCTCAGTGGATTTTACTTTGGACTTGACTAGCTTTAAGGAGAGAATAAATGTGATTTTTAAAAAAATACTATTTTTAATTATTGAGTTTTCTCTGGAGAGGATGACCCACATCTTTAAATCTACAATAAGACCTCTTTGCTTTTGAGCTGTGAATATCAAATCATTAGGGTCAGAAATCTCATTTCATCTGCTGTATTAAACATGCAATGCTTTTAATCCTCAGCTTTTCTTAAGGAAGAATAAAGTTACAGGATGAAGATGGTGATATATTCTTTGACTAGCATCTCAGGTTGGTGTTTTCAGTGTTACGGCAGCTATACATCAAAGAAAAAAATTTAGTTGTAAATTCAAAGTGAAGAAGAAAAAATTCTCCTAGCCATGGATTCAGAGAAAATAATTGTTATGCCTGGGACAAATGCCAGAAGTAGTAAGCATTGAATGAAAAGTTATGGAGTTTTGCCTAAAATAGGTCAGGAACATATAAAAACTGTGAATAAACACTAACTGAATAACTGCTATGTAAGAATGAGGAATGTATGTATTTCCTTTTCTGCCTTTCTCTCTTCTATTCGTTAGGTTGGGTAGGTTAACAAAGCATAGGAAACTTTATTTCTTTATTTATTCTTGTATTGATGGAAAGTAATGGTGTATTTATAGAATATGTAATTCAATAACATTCTGCTCTCAAATGTGCCATGCTCAGGCTGGCTAGAAATAGTTTGGGTAGAGAGGTGGTGTAATCTATGCAAGCAGGAAAGTTATGCTGTGAACCTTTAAGGAGGATATTAAAAAGCATCTAAATGATATAGAGAAATGATTTGATATGACAGTCAGGGAAAAAGTCTTTTCGAAACAGATGTTTCACAGCACAACCAAAATTCAGTCTAGATTGCAAAGGAAACAAACAGCCAAAATATGTATTTCTCTAAGGACCTTCCCTAAAGATAGTAACAATATGTTATTTAAACACTTACACACTAGTTAAAAAAAAAAAAAATCAGCCATGCATATGTGTTGAATTAAGGCCATACAGTTGACATTTGCCTGATACTTCCTGATCTTGATTGAGTTTTTAAACTTTCTGTCTAATTAAATATCGTAACATAGGTTCTTGTCTTGTACAGACAAGGATAATAATAGACTGATTTCAACACCATGCTGTGTTCAACGTAGATGCTGTGGTGTCAAATTCTAGCTTTCAGTGGTTTCTCAACTGAATCTGTATTTCAGAAGAAGTGATTGAAGTGACTTGCCATAATTCAGTCTTGACTAGTTTTACATGTGTGCTTTGTGTATGTAGTCCTTGGGTTTTTTGAGTCTGTCAGTTGAAAACTACACAAGCGCTCAAATTAATTGTGCAAAGTGTTAATCTGTGTGGACAGATTAACTGGGCAGCACTATAACCTCTGTTTAGACACCTGCCTGGGTCCAAACTAGAGCCATATAGCTTCTGTTATATTAAGTTTTATAACTCAGGTTGGACTTGGAATCATAGAATCATAGAATCACTTCGGTTGGAAAAGACCTTTGAGATCATCGAGTCCAACCTTTAACCTAACCCTGCCATCCCACCACTAAACCATGTCCCTAAGCACCTCATCTATCCTTCTTTTAAATACCTCCAAGGATGGGGACTCTACCACCTCCCTGGGCAGCTCATTCCAGAGCCTGACAACCCTTTCGGTGAAGAATTTTTTCCTAATGTCTAGCCTAAACCTGCCCTGGCGCAGCTTCAAACCATTCCCCCTCATCCTATTATCTGTTACCAGGGAGAAGAGGCCGACCCCCACCTCCCTACAGCCTCCT
>NW_009259584.1:570440-606531 GCF_000687185.1 Egretta garzetta
TCGTATTCAGCCAGCTGTCAACCAGTACCCCCAGGTCCTTTTCCACCAGGCAGCTTTCCAGCCACTCTTCCCCGAGCCTGTAGCGCTGCATGGGGTTGTTGTGACCAAAGTGCAGGACCCGGCACTTGGCCTTGTTGAACCTCATACAGTTGGTCTCGGCCCATCGATCCAGCCTGTCCAGGTCTCTCTGCAGAGCCCTCCTCCCCTCAAGCAGATCAACACTGCCACCCAGTTTGGTGTCGTCTGCAAATTTACTGAGGGCACACTCAATCCCTGATTTACCTCAGGTCTTGAGTCCTGTTTCACTTCTGAGCTTGACATGATAGTTGTCTGTCACAAAAAGACATGGTAGTTGATGTAAGAGAAACCTCGTACCTGTGAGGGGAAACAGGAACTCAGTCCTTCCCAGTCAACCGTTGGAAGTCTGACTCCCTTCATTGGGACTGTTTCTTGTCCTGAAGCTTTACATAAGTTTGCAAGAAGCTGTGCAGTGCCTTTGTAAATATTAGTCTTCATTGCACTGGTTTTCTCTTCCTCTCAGCCTGGGAGAGATGTAGAAAGTCATACGATGGGACTGCCCAGTTGGGGTCAGGGTGGTGGTGGAAATCCTGATTTTCCTTGGCAGTGCTCCCTCCCTGTCACCTCCCAAAACAAAGTCACTCCCGTCTCATCTACGAAAGGAAGAGTAGAGAAGCAGAAGGAGCTGACTGTAGTTGCACATATAAGGGGTGGAAACTGGAGGAAGATGTGAAAGCTGGTTCATCATTCTGACTTTGCCCCACTTACTCCTGCCTATCCAACAAAAGGGAGAGAGAGCAGTCCAGCATTGACAGTGTATTGTCAGAATTTTGCCAATAAATGAGAGGCAAGGATGATAAATATGCCTGAAATGGGATTTCCACAGGATCCACAACTTAGGGATCAGAAAGAATTTGCAGTTTATGGCACCAGCTTCTATAGTGTAATTCACTGCTGCTCTTTTTGGCTTTTTAACATGAATTTGAAAAGTGCAGACTGTTGCAAAATCGTTACTTACTTTTCTTGGTATGAGTTTAGCTATGTTTAAATTGGAGAATAAAGTTAGCTTCAAATAAACCTAGTTTTAATATATAAATGCAAATAAACATTGATGTTTCGATATCATATTTTTCAGACAAACCAGTTAAAATCTGGTTAGATTCAGCATCTTAACCTTCTTTCACAATGCACAGTGCTGCCGCTTTCCTTTTCCTCCTGAGGCCATGACTATAGTGGGGTTTGGTCAAATTTATTTATAGAAATTGCCCAGAAACTATAATCCAGGGTAAACTCCAGCAACTAAAAATAAACTGAACAATGTGAGAGATGTTTGACTTTCGTTTTCCCAGTAAAGATAAATATGCTAGTCCTGCCTTGCCAAGAAGTGATTTAACTCTACTGACATAAGCATTTTGCCACTTAGGAATTTTCAGAGAATCTCAATCTAGTTATTACCCATTTTCTGTATAGTTTTTGACAGGCAGGGTGCAGTCTTGAAAAGATCACCTTTAGTCTTCAAACCATCAGTTCAGCACACTTGAGCATGCAATTGTGTTCCATTTAAATGAATAAGAGTTGTGTCCATATTTGAAGTTAAGTACACATGGAATTGGGATGCAAATTATTTGGCCTGAACCATTCTTTATAAAATGCTACTGGATAATATATTACTTACCCAGACCTGCAAAAGAAGAGAGCACTCTTTAACGATTGCACAATATGAGAAATGGTACATTGCTGCTGAGATTTGTTTGTCACATTGGTGATGGTGCTTCCCATAATTTCCAAAAGGCAGAATTTCTTAAATACAGTGACTATCCTTGAGAAGCAAATTGTGAAGGAGTGAGGTTCTCGCATGATTTACGACTGAGTACTATGGCAAATCTATGTTTTGCTGCAGCCCTTAGACTTTAACAAAGTAAGCATGCATTTACAGCATGCATTTATTTACAAAAGTAGCAGGTTCAATGTGTTGTATAGCATCAGATTTTTTACACAGACCTCTTCAGGGAACATCAATATTCTGACCATCTAAAGTTCTCCTAGTGGTGATCTCTTTTTAATCATGAGACAAACTGTGCCTGGGTTTATTTTGTTAAAACACACACATGTGAACACAGAAAACGTAATACTTAAATTTTTACTAATTACTAGGTGATACTTGTAATTCACATGGGAAATCTGTATTGGAACAGCTCTATAACAAAAATAATGTCAACAGAGAAGCTAGGTAGTAAGGTAGTAACTTCGTGTGTGTGTCTTTAGTTTTTTTAACTATGCTGGTCTTGACTGGGTATCTACCAGTATCGGCAGTATTTCGTTGCCTTGGGCTTTTTCATTATTGTGCTTCTTTGGAAGACTTGCCCAGTAATGAGAAAGTGAGTGTGGGAAGAACGAGGCTGACATTAATGGTACATTTTCAAATGAGCTCAAATTATGGAAAGGAAAAGCTATGCATTTGAGAAAAGTGAAGGCTAACCTAGATTTTTAATTAGCCCAGTCTTTGTGGTCATACTTGGGAATTTGACTGGCAGATTCAATGTTTATATGTTAAGCAGTTTAAATAGGGTTGCCCTTATTTTCAATTACACGTATACTATTTCATGACAATCAGCAATTTTGATATTTGGAGTTCTTTTGGAAGTGCAGTTGCTTGAGGTTGCCATCACAGATCTGCGTTTTATGAATTCATGAAAACTTCTCAGATTTTTTTTTTTTGCCCCCCTGGATGTTATTACATGACAGCTTGGACTGTTCGAAAACAGAACTGAAAATTTAGTTTAGTATGGGCATCCCCTCCTGTCCCCTCCATACCCCCACCCCCATCCCCTCCACGGCCAAAATTCACAGCTGCCTGGAGCCATGTCAAAATATCTGTTAGGTTGCAGGCTATATGCTGTTCTCTATTTTTGTTCTCTACCAAAGAGAACTTGTATATTGAAACCAAATCTCGTAAGTTTTGGTGTTCTGCTTAGCAGAATATTATCATCTTTGGACATCTTGCCCATTTGGAGAAGGGTGCTGGATTTTTCCTTTGGGTTTTAATGTACTGATAGATCTAACTTGATGAGCCATACTTAGTATAGAAGAAATACTTGAATATCACTGGTGGAGATAGTTGCTCTGTAATTGCGTGGTATTTTTGTGCATTTTTGGGATGCAGAGCACCTCTTGCATTTCAGTTAAAAATTAAGAGATGAGAATATCCAGGCTGTTTTAGGGAATAACTGATTACTGGCAGAGCAAGATAGCATTGCCAGTGACATAATTTAGTTGGATTCGATGTGGGAGGAATAATGTTATTTAGACATTAACTGCAGTGTTGAAATAATTCTAATGGAGGCAGTTTAAACTATGTTATGAAGGAAGGCAAGGGACAACAAAAAACCCCTGATTTTGGATAAGCTATTTAAGGTGAATGAAGGTAGGAGAAACAGGTTGCTGGCAATAGACTGTGGTAAAAAAAAAAAAAAAAAGAAATCCAGAAGTTACTGATATAGAGATCTTGTCTTATGATAAAGTGTGCCAGGAAGGAAGACGGAAAAGCTGGACAAAGGACAGAAGAGAACAGCACTGTGGAGCAGTCGGCAGGATTAGCAGTGCAGTAATGTCTTGTTTGTATGACACAGTTGGTGAGATTGAGGACAGTGTAGTTTATTGAATGGTTTTTAATACCATTTGTTAATGTCTTCAAAATACCCATAACATGCTGTGTTATGCTGAAGTGGATTAAAGAAGAGTATACAGCCCAATATATTAACAGCCCAATGCTGTTAAATATTTTACATTTGCTTAGTCTGCTGAGTATATTTCATGAGACAAATAATAACCTTGCAAGGAAAAACACTCCTTACTAATAAAGACTAATCATATGCTTTAATGTGTCTGCATGCCTTTGGGCTCATCTTCTCTAGTGAATTTAACAGCATGGCCAAAGATTTTTAATGTGCTAGGTAATTATGAAAAAAGTTGCCACCTGCAGTTTGTTGAGAACTTGTTATTAGTACCCTATACACTTATTTATTGAAGTTTATGAAAGTTACAAAATTATTTTCCTGAAGAATTCATTGACTAACGTACTCTAAAAGATTTGCAATTTCATGTTCTCTATCAAATGGTAATACTTTTCAAACTGCATTTAAAAATCCAAAGAGTGGTGTTTTTGAGAGAGAATTAAATGAAAAACATTTATTCCTTTTCTTTGGGAATTTGTCTCCACATTAATGTATCACAGGCCAAAACTAATTACCTATTCAACCTATAGTTTATTTGATCTGCATGCCTGAGTGTTCTACAATCAAATTTACTGAAGTGCGTCTCACTTTTTTCTGCATTAAAACAATTGCCTTGAAGCAGCTAACAATTAAAAAATAAATGAGTTAACACTTTCCGCTAAGCGCTACCATTTAAGTTGTAATATGCAATTAAAAACTACATTTTAATTTCTGTTCAATTACATTGACTTAAATAGTAATTTTAGTGTTATATTTGCGAACCATTTAATTGTGACATTTTTCCTCTGGCTTGTGTGATGGAAAAGTGGATTTGATGTTGAGAATGCAGCAAGAAATAACCTTTTTCCCCCCATGGTTTTCTATAATGACAAACAGAAAAAGACAAAATTAGCTGGGCTTTATGTAAATACGACAGAACAATTTAATTTCAAAAGCCATAAAAATATGTCATCATTTGAATTATTTTTCATGTTTTTGAAAACTTATCTACTTCATAGAAGGAATATTCAGATTGCTTTACAGTAATGTAGTAGGTATGTGAAACATTCCCGCATGTATTTGGTCATGTTAATGGCAGTAGGTTAAAGAAATCTTTGTACTAAGTCTAGAATCAAAGCCTGGTAGAACCTGAAGTGTGAAAACAGTAATTGTAGAGCAGCAGCCTTTTTCAGGTGTGTATTGCTAGAGACAGATGCTTTACTACTTTTTGGCTTTAGCTCCTTTTTTAAAAAAGAAAATGGTATTTGAGTTGATGCATTGCAAATAACTAGTTAACGTATTTTTATGTTAATACTAGAGGGAACTTGCCATAGAACAAGCTCCGTATTAGAAGAGATTAGGATTTTCTCTTCCCCTCTGAACCCAACTCCCTCCAGGTTCTTTTAGCTTTTAGTCTTTTAGAAAATCACTTGTGTTTGAAACATTCTCTAACTTCCAGCCTAAACTTACGGTAAATTGAGCACTCAGGTGTTATGTCCCACTTCTGTGATGGTTTAATCTGTTATGTTCATGTAACTGGGTGTAGCGGTATGAACAGGATCAGAAAGCCATTCTAGATAAAACAAAACCTGGCCTAAGAAGTGTGTGTGTCTGGTTTTTTTTTTATTTTCTAAAGCTGTATCTCTGAACAGACATTATTTCATCCATTTAGTTGTGTCTTTTGCTTTTTTAATCTCTGAATAACACTGGAAGTTTATAGTCACCCTTCTACCAGTAAATGTGGCACTTCCACTTGACGAGGTTCCAGCTTACATATAAATTTACAGGATCATGCACTTTATTTAATGTAATCCCATTTGATTACCAGGTTCATAAAGTTCTTAGATATGGTGATCTTTGCCAAGAACCAGAATTTTAAAATACCATGTTTTGTCTTGTGTCCAGTCCTGATGTTACAGAATAAGAAATGTTTGTTTCATGAAAATTTGTATGTTAGGGTTGGAACGAACTTAAGACATCTAGCTGTGTTTCTTCCTGTTAAGTTGAGATATTGTAGTGGCCTGGGCCTTAATTAGATGCTGAATATACCTCATTTTGGTGAGGACACAGGAGCTTTGCTACCAAGAATGGTTCGTAGTATCTTTTAATTAGCCCATTGCTGGAGAAGTCGTCACAGAACAGTCTTTCAATTCCTGTCCCATCCTCATAACTCAGTGTCTTCCATACAGCAGTGTCAGCATGATTGGTGGATCTGCTTAAGAAAGGAGGAAAAAAAAAGGAAAAAATACACTTTTTGTTCTGGGATTTTCGAAGTTTGATGTGAGTGGGCTAGCAGGAGAAGGATGGCAATAAATTACGTGATGAGTCTTTACTAGGAGAACTGTAGCTCCTGAAATGTTATCCCTCATACCATAGGAAGGATGACCTCTGAAAACAGCACTCAAATTTACTAGAGCTGCTACAGCAGATTATAGGAGGCTGTGCCTCCATGTATATGTTGTGAATGGATGGAGGAGTTGTGGGATATTGCATACATTTCTACACTGACTTTGACCAGTACCTTTTTTTCTCAAGCCCTGTAGAATTTTAAAAAGTGTTAACTTCAAAAAACCTTTTATCTTTCTTAATGATCTCGCAACCTATAAATTACTTATACCTTCACCCAAATTTAACTGTTTTAACAGGGTTTTGTGATTCAGGGTAGAAGAATGGGCAGAAATGTGAGTGTCCCTCTGAACATCAGGAAACACTTTTTTACTGTGAGAGTGACAGAGCACTGTTACAGGTTGCCCAAGGAGGTTGTGGAGTCTTCCTCCTTGGGGACAGATATCCAAAAGCTGTCTGGTCATGGTCTTCAGCAGCTGTCTCTAGGTGGCCCTGCTTAAGCAAAGTGTGCGACCAGATGACCTCCAGAGGTCCCTTCCAACCTCAACCATTCTGTGCTTCTGTACTGTTAAAGTTGTATGCATTTACTCATTGACTTTAACTCCATTCTCAAAGAATGTAAGGGTAATGTCATTTTTAACTGACTAGAAGAAAGTATTCTGAGAGAAACATCTTATTCATCAAATGTAAGTTGTGTCTTTCCTGATCAAGGGAAACTGAAATAGAAATTATTCTTCAAAACACCTCTCATTAACAAAAGCCAGGGGAAGGAAGTTCATTAGTTAATTTAGGCTTCTAATACTATTTGAAGACTGTGTAGGGAGTAATTATTCCCTAACTTTAAGTGAGGACATTTATGCTCTAATAACTTTGTTCTTGGTTTTTTGTCCTTTTCATATATGCTCATTTTATCTGTTTTATGGAATTGTCATTTCTATCTGTGAACTCTCTGAACTTTTGCGATCATGAAAGGGCTTCAGTGAAGTATTTCAGTGAAGGCAATCAATACATGCTGCTGTTTAAAAGAGGTGACAGTAACATCTTTAGAATGTAGACATCCATGGAAGATTTTCCTTTTTTATAAGCTAGTCAAAAAAGAAAAAATGTGAATAATTTTTTTCAGAAGTGCCTGAATCTCTGAGGAGTAATGTTTGATTAGAAGTCAATAACTTTTACCTAAGATTATCATTGGTTAGTGTAGGAAATCCAACCAGTTTTTTTCGTTATACCCGATAGATACCAATTTTTTAATTTATTTCCTGTGGAAGTATATTTGCAGACTACTGTATTGCTAGCAGAATTTTACTTGAAATATGGTATTTGTGCCATTGTAACCAGTAATAGCAGTTGTAGATGCTGGTAATCTTCTATAGTTTTGAGGGGAGATCACCAAATAACTTTACCCCAAAATTTCCCCTGAATACAAATCAGGATGTTGTAATTTGTTACTTCATAATTCTTTGGTGGGTTTACTGTGGCTGGCTGCCAGGTGCCCACCCAACACACTCTCACTCCGTCTCCTCACCAGGACTGGAGGAGAAAATAAGATAAAAAAGCTCGTAGGTTGAGGTAAAGTCATGGAGATCAAGTAATCAGTTACTGTCACAGACAAAACAGACTTGACCTGGGGACAACTAATTTATTGCCAGTTAAAATGGAGTGGGATGGTGAGAAACACAGACAAAATCTAAAACACCTTCTTCCCACTCCCTTTGAAGTTGAAGTCTCAACTTCTCTCATTCTTTCCCAATTCCTCTACCTCCTCCCTGCTCCCAGTAGCACAGAGGGGATGAGGTATGGGGGGTTTGGTCAGTCTGTAACAGTTCCTCACTGCTGCTCCTTCCTTCTCACACTTTTCCTTGCTCCAGCATGGGTCTTCTACAGGCTGCAGTCCTTCAGGATAAATCTGCTCCAGCATGGGTCCTCCCTGGGTCATAGTTCCTTCAGGGCATATCCACCTGCTCCAGTGTGGGGTCCCCCACAGGCTGCAGAGGAATCTCTGCTCTAGTGCCCGGAGCACCTGCTTCCCCTCCCTCTCTGACCTTGCTGTCTGCAGGCTGTTTCTCACACTTTCCTTCACTCCTTGTGGTGCTGGGCAGCATTTTGCCCTTTCTTAAATATGTTTCCCCAGAGCTGCCACCAGCTTGGTTGACTGGCTCAGCTGTCTCTAGCAGTGGGTCTGTTACCACCAGCTCCAGCCGGCTCTGTCCAACATGGGGCAGCCCCTCACCTCCTTCCAGAGGCCACCCCAGCTACCCAAATCTTGCCACAGGCACCTGATAAAAAATTCTCACATTTCCTATCATATTTCTAAAGAATTTACAGTAAAATACTGCAGTGTTTTCATCTTTTTACCTCTCCTGTTTTTCCAGGTGATGTAGTTTTAACCAGATGATTATTCATATCAATGAGTAGTCCTTAACAAGTCATCGTTTTACAGCAATTTCAGCTCTGTTGATGAGAAAATATTTTTATTAAAGTAGAGATGGTTTTCGAAGTGCTCCTGTTCTGCAAAACCTGAAAATTACTGCTCAGCATTGCTTTCCCCTACAGATTCTTTGTGAAGAACTGGACCACTTTCAAAGAAAGTATTAAAAATTGCTTTTGGCTCTGAATTGTTGAATAAATAGTGAAATAAATATTTATAGGAATAAATAATGAGTAGGAAAGGGGAGGAAAGATCAGCTCTGAAATTCTTTTTGTAATTTGGGGATTTACATGAATAAAGGTGGAAAATAGGTGTAAAGAAAATCTGTAGAAATTACTCAAGGGTTGGAAATGGTATCTACTGATACTTGGAGAGTGACCTTTTAACTTAGCAGGTGCCTTCATGGGAGAAAATACTTGTTATGAAAGGGCCGCTCAGTCTGGGAGGAAGACACAGAGGGGCCAATGGCTAGAAGCGGAAGCCAGAGACATTGGAATGAATGTAGCATAATAGCAATCATCTCGTGAGTATATAGCTCATCCAGGGCTTCATTTTTAAGTTGCTGTTTGCCACCTTTTCTGTCAGATGACTGATTACTACTGGTTTTTGAGTATCTGCAACTTTCTGAATATAGTCATAACTTAAAAAATTTGTCTTAGTGCTTCACGTAGCTGGTTCTTAACTTGATTTATATTTACTTCTCATCCTCCTCCACCACTTTTTGTCTGTTGGAACACAAATTTTTCAGTCTTAAGGGATGGCTTATTAGAAGTCTAGGAATAGCACCATGTAATACTGCCAGAGGTGGCAACGGGAGAATCTATTATTCACTCAGGATTTCTGCTGAGGTTAAATAAGGAATATATATATGGGTACATATAGGTGCACAGTTTAGGAATGAGAAAGCTGAATAATAATTCCTTTTTGCCCTGCATTAGCTGTGGAATGTGCTTGTAAATAAAGATTTCAGTTGATGTTTCTGAATAGACGGCAGTTGGGTTTGCTTTCCCAAAAACATCGGGAAGCTGTTATATTGACATTATACAGTTATGTACATATTTGCATTTTGATTTCTAATATGCTTAAACTTTCAAAGTAAACTTAGATTATTGGGGGGGTTATGTTTAAAAATCATCTGTTGACATGCAGTTAGGATGGGTTAGCAGACTGCTTGAAGTTTAAAAAAAAATTGTCAAAATTGTGAAATAAGCAATATGGTAGCCAGTGGAAGAATCTCAAATACACCCATTTTACTGGAATTAGGTTATTCTTGTCTTGGGCTACAAAGTGAAGATAGCTGTTTAATTGGGAGAAAAAAGCTTCAGGAAGGGAAAGACTTATTCAAAAGAGCATAAGGTTTGCAAGTCAAATATAAATTCAAAATAAGGTAAGCCCAAGAACAAAAAATTGCTACTTTTTTTCAAAGAAAAGAGATGAAGGAACACTGCCAAGGATTTTGTTAAGTAGTGGATGATCAAAATATATAGCAGTTTCAAGAAGATGCTAGGGATAAAAGTCCTTTTCACCCATGTGTACTACAAAGGAGTTCAGGGAGTTTTTGACATCACCTATTGAAGGCAAGTAGGGATTGAATGTATTAGATTGAAACATTCATTTGAATTTGATAAATAAAAAATTGCTTGGAACACTGGTGTTCACATTCGGTGACCTAAAAATAACTCAAATATTAAATCCATTTAATACTGCTGTTAATATTTTACCAATTACTTACCTGAGCCTTGAAATGAGAGATGGAAATAGGATACCAATTTTTGAGCTTCGTTGAGGATTCTGGGAAGTACAGCATGAATTCCATACTGGGTAATTCTTTGAAATCATGAAATTAATGGTACTATTAGATGCACCAATTGTAAAATAATAGTAAAAAGTCAGTGTGAATTTAAAGAAAAGTTATGCCTTATTATTAGAGCTTTACAGTGTATTTGGCTTTTATAAAGCTTTTGACAGGTTCTGTCAGCAAGGCTTCTTACAGAGACAGTAATGATAAGATGAAAGGGAAGATCTTTAGAGCAATGCTTAGTTAAAGAACAGGAAACATATATTTTTGTTATTGCAAAATGTCACTACAGGAATTTCATGTATATCTGCAAGGATCTGTTCAGCACTGGAAAGGGTCTGTAGTGTGGTGAATTGCAAGGGGTGATGCAGAATTATTCAGGGCAGCACTAACTGAAGTGCCTGTGAAATCCCCATTCTGAAACAGGCAAGGCCCGGAAAAATCTCTTCTGACGAGTCCTGTATTTTCCTACAGACTCTCCTACAGCAGAAAAAATGTCTTCAGCTGTGTGTTTAGAAATTAAAGAAACCACACTGCTTACTGGTGGTGTGGTTTTTGGTTTGTTTGGTTGGGTTTTTTTTCTTTCTTTCTGCCTCCTATATTAAGTGTAGAGCCATAGAGCAGGGCAGGAAGATACTGGACAGAGAAATGAAAAGGCAGCAGAGTATGGTGAGAAGTGGGAAACTGAATGTATGCAGGAAGCCAGCTTATAATGTTGATTAAGAGCAAAAATGGGATGAGGAGAGCAGACAACTTCATCGTTGGCTTTGTAACAGAAACGGATTCAACTTCATGCTTAGGAAATCCCTAATCTGGGTTGGGAGCAGCTGTGAGGGAAAGAATCTCTCTGTCCCAGAACACTTGCTGCTGCACGTGGTAGAAGACCTGATACTGAGGCAGATGAAACTTCATGCTTCTCTTTTTAGCTTCTCACTCTTCTCTAAGAGCTGCTGTCTACTTACATTAGGTATATTGTTTAATATTTTAATGCATTTAATGAACAAAAATATTTATGGTTAGGTTCCTATCTTGACAAGCTTATGATATAAGTGAAGATAATTAGTTGTATCTTCATATTTATATGTAGGTGCTTTGAAAAATTCTAAAATTAATCTCTAATGTTCTTTTAGACCTGTGTAATGTATTGTTTAAGATTAAATTATTTAAGTTACTGGGACCAGAGGATATGCAACCAAGAGTTCAAAGAAAATTTAAGGATTAAATAATTCAATTAACTGTTTATTTTCTTGGATGCCTGAGGACTGAAATGGCAAATGTGTCAGTCTATTTATTAAGTTGTCAGTGGAATTGAGGGACCTTTACAGGCCTGTACGTCTGACATCTCTTTAGGGAAAACTATCAAAAACTGAAATAAAGAATAGAATTAGTGAGCACCACATAAATACGGTCTGCATGGAGTCCTGAACATTGTGTCTGTAAAGGGAAGTCCTGCCTTAAACCTGCTGGATATTTGAAGGATTAACAAATACGCAGGGAGAAGGTGATCTGGTTGATAAAGTCCACTTGATTTTTCCAGAAGGGTTTAACAAGGCTTGTAGGCTTTTAAGGAAAGAAAGCAGTCATGGGATGAGAGGAAGGATATTTTCCCAAATAAATAATTAGTTAAAAGATGGGAAATGAAGGGTAGAAATAAACAGCTCTTTCAGTACAGCAGGGTTAGCAGTGGAGTGCTCCCTGAGTACAAATGCTGAGCATACTGGCCTACCTTGACCATTGGTCTGAAACAGTATAGCTGTCCTTATGGTTTTGTTGGCTCAATTAATAAAAAATGTACTGGTGGAAATGGGATTTGAGTTATGGCTTTGAAGGAACAAAGGGTTGCGTGAACACGCTGTGGCTTTGAATAGGAGTTCAGGTCATTAATACCCTTTAGCAGATCTTTAGAGTTTCACAAGAGATCTTTAGAACTGTAGCAGATCCTTAGTGTTCAGCCACAGCTGGATCACAATGCCAGATGTGTATTAGACTTGATAAAACAAGACTGACTTCAGACTTCTTGTAGGTAAAGCAAGGAATCTTAAGAATATGGAAGAATAATGTAAGAAAAATAAGATGTTATGGGCAAGAAATTAAATCAGGAATACTTTTACATTCTGTTCTTACAGTTACTGGATAGAAACACCAGCTTCTTGTAGGTAAACTGTATCCTGATTTGCAGAACTGTCTGGGATTTTACTAGGACCTTTGTTCTACAAATGTTTGCATGGATATTTTTAAATAGATGCTGCCTTATAGTTTATTTGCAAGATTGGTGAATCACCAAAATTAGGCAAAGCATAGCACAAAGTCCTAGCCAGATTGAAAACATTATCCAAACTTCCATACCACAGTGATTTTAATTGAATCTACAGTATATTGATGACAGGAAGAAACAGTCTAAAGCTAGAATTTAATCTAAAAAATCCAGTTATCTCATATTGTTAGGTCAATATAAATAACTTTTAAAGTTTCTTTATAAACTCTGAAATACTAGCTACTTCCCAATTTTATCAATAAAAGGATACATAGTCTTATTAATGTTAACAGGTCTAAACAAGTCAGACTGTTTTCTTGGAAAGAAATGCTTTATTGTATAAAAATCTGTTTTTAATGTAATTGAAAATAGAGTTGGTCATATTTTAGTGTAAAACTCTGTCATGCTGAAAGAGGTGGTATGGAATTGCTAAGTCCAGATAGGCACATAAGAGTGATGATAAACAATAAACCACTTTCCTATTTCTTTTCTGTAGAAGGTGCGTACTGGTTGAAGGGTGAACTAATTCTTCAATATTGCCGCCTATGTATGATAAACCATGTTAAAGGATTATTATTTATGGGAATGCTATGATTTTTTTTTTGGCTCTACACTTGTAGCTTATTTTCATTTTGAAGACTGTAGACCATAACTCTGTACTTTTAATTTTTTATTCAGCATGGGGAGTTAATCCCAGAACGGGGTTTTTTTGATGCAAAATCTGAATGGTTGTATAGTAACAACAGCTGTCCCCTCACCATGTGGTGTCTTCCATTGCTTTACTGGAAAGATGAATTTTGGCCCAGTGTTTCAGTAATATTGGACACACATGGTTTTAGGTGACAAAGCAGTATGTTTATGCATTCATTTGACTCTCGCAGTTACAGTTGGCTACAGATTAGAACAGGGAGAATACATTCACGCCATGACCACCCTCATAGCTGCTTGTAGTAGTTGGATCACAGTAGGCGCTGTTGCATCTAAAGACACAATTAACTGTTGCTGAGGAATTGCAAATTCACAAAAGCTCTTTACAGCTTTAGCGTTGAGAGTGGATTTTCTAAAAGCTTTTTCAAAGATTTTCTGAATTTATAAAGGTTTCCTCACATTCTAAAATTACTGTCAGCTTGAAATAAGATTAAGAAGTTGATATTTTAATGTAGCTAATGAATTCTTATGCTGGAAATTAACTATATAATTAGCTACAGATCTACAGAACAATTGTAGTTTTGTCTGTTATTTAGGAAGGTAACCTTATGACTTCTGTACCATTTAGAAATGGTTAGTAAAGTTTTGAGCACACAGGAAAAGCAAAGCTTACTGAAGAAGTCTGAAAATAAAATTTACCAGAAAGCTTCTGTCGCACGTACATCACTGTAAAGATCATCTTGATTTCCGTGTGTAATTGCTTAGATGTGCTTTGGATATGGTAAGAGAGAATAGCTGTGAATTTACTTTAAAAACAAACAAACAAACCAACAAAACTGTAACAACAAGAAAACCCACACACAAACCAGCAAAAAACCCCCACGAAGCTTTAATACAAATTAAATAGCAAATTACAGTAAACTGCATATTAAGGCTAATTTTGAGGTACAAAATTGGACTAATTTTTGAACAAAAGGCTTTTAGCCGAAAGTCTAAGAAGAATTCATTATTTAAATTAGTGATGAAAATTTTTATGAGTAGAACATTAAGTACCCCAAATCTTAACCTTCTAAAAATCTCTGAGAAGCATTTTAGTATAAAATATATATATGGAGTCTAATGAAATAAATAAATATACTGAGTATATTAACTTGTTTAATGCAATAAAACCAATAAGGTTATTATGTGATGTGGGGTTTTTCTGTGTATTTATCATTTCTTCTGTAGGCCCGAGTGTAATTGTATAATGCATGTAACGTATGTGCAAGATCTCTCTCACATACACACATGTTATTTAAGCATCTTGCCTTTGAATCATCATAGATAATTCATTTTATACTTGTATTAAAAACTACCCGAATATGAATGTCTGAGGCTTTCAGCATTGAATAAAGGACTACATGGATCCGAACTAGGAGGATTGATGAAATCCTTGCTACTATTGACTATTATTTACTGTCTTTTAAGTGGCAGGTTGTATTTATGCCAATTTATCTGCTTCAGGGAACACTCTTGATAGCAGAACAAAGTGAATAAAAGTAGTTTGCTTTGCAAATGAATGCAAATGGTGGAGCCTTTCGGGAAGCCCTTTAACAGGAGCAATGCACTTTGATTATGAGTGAAGCTGCCATTTGGACATGGTGAAAAGAGCACGCTTGAACCATTGATTGGGGGAGACAGTAAAAAGTCAGGAAGGGCCCCGTTAAGCTTGCAGTGCGGCAGGCGGATGTCAGTGTGGTTAGAGCACAGTGGGAGAATGACAGGCAGGATTAGTGTCAGGGAGAAGCTTTGCTGTAGTTGTGGAGATGGTCCCTGGGGTCACTCACCTCTGACTGTTGTTCTGTGCTGATGGCTCTGTAATGCAAACTGCTTGATATGTGCCTGTTCATTATCGGAAATGGTGATTAGAAGAGGTATGTCATAAAGAATTCCTTAAAAATAAATAAAATGGCAAACTACTGGTGGTAACAAAGGTTCGGCTTGGCAGTCGTTGCCAAAGACGCTGCAAATGTCAAAGATGGTTACTGCGTCTTGCCTTCTGAGGTTGGTGCGATTTCGTGCCTTAAACTGCTCTAATTTTGTGTTCCTTGCTTTGTTCCCTTCTATTTGGCCGTTACGAAGACAGTTATTTTTAACAGATTGTCTCATGTAGTTAGAGCAAAACATTTTTCTAGCTTTTGGTAGAAGCATCCGGTTTGGTTTTGTGGCATAACCGTGTTTTGTGGGGAGGAGGGGTGTTGTTTAATAGTCTTAATGGAATATTAGAATCAACAGATTTCATTCCTGAATCATCCCAGAGTGCTAAAACATAGGGTGATGGCAGTGACAAAAAGCTAAAATGCCTGTTCTATTTAGAGGCTTTTTTCAAATGTAAAAATTGAGTATATTTTCTTTGTCTTTGCTGAAAAATCTTGCATGTGCAATTAAATAAACATCTAAAATTTTGCATCTTAAACTGTGATTTAATCTTTTATAAAGGTATTGTTGCTTTTTATCTTTACTGCATTTTATGGTGTTATGTACATTTTGTAAATGGTGATAGAAATTAAATGTGTTAATGTGTACAATATACAAAATGGATCTTTTGAGTATTAAGGATTTTTAATGTCTTACTGCTCGTCTGTTGTTTTTATGCTTTTTCAGTAACAGCACAGGGAGATGGTGCCCAGATACTTGAAACTATTAATTTATTTTTTTTTTACGCTATTTGATTAATTCGTTTGAAGGGGTTTTTTTTCAGTATATTACCTCACAAAAATATGTCCAATATCCCAGTGTAATGACTGTTTTACAAATGTTTTACAGGCACCTGAATGGACAGAGGAGGACCTCAGCCAGCTGACAAGAAGTATGGTTAAGTTCCCAGGGGGGACCCCAGGTCGATGGGAAAAGATTGCTCACGAATTGGGTCGATCAGTGGCAGATGTGAGTTCACTCAGATTTGCATTGTATAGAGAGTGACAAACCAGAACAAGACAGGCAGTGTAGAAGGCAGACGTATATGGGGGCCGACATTGTCTTTTGAGAGGGGCTACAAACCTTTTAGGACCTGGAAGTGAACCATTAACTAACTATGCAAAAAGCAGATGTCAGCCAATCTCTCCCTCCGCAATTAACAGCTGTAACTGATCAGCTGGATGGGGGATTCTGGTGCTTACAGACTTGAGATACTGTAACCCAATAACAGAAAAACAATGTGCTTTGGGTTTTGTAGCAACCCTTTCACTGCAAGCGAATGTTTGTGTGACTTGGTTAAAGATTACATTTCTGTTTCAAGCCAATCCTTAAAAAATGTAGATGAGCTAATGGTGTTTAGACAGGTGGTTTCCATTAATTAAACTGAAATATCTTTACAAACTTTAAACCGAGTTATACATATGATACTATTGCAGTCCCTTTTTCTGGATTATAGCATGGTTAGTAATGATATTGTATAAAATGATTAATATCCTTGTTAATTCATATTTTATAGTATTGTACCAGATATCAAAGAAAGCTTGTACTTACGGATTGTGTTATGATCTTAAAACCCTTAGGGGGTAGGCTGTAAAAGACTTTTCCTTTTCAAGCAATAGATCACTAGAACATGATGTAGTGTCTGCTGAGGACCATTTGAAAGCCCTTTCAGCTGACCCTATTTTATAGGCTCTGGAGGGGTTAATGAGAATAATGTTTAAATCTGTTGATGTACATTTTGAGATTAGATGTTCTTTATTTATTATATTTCAGGAATTATCTTAAGTAATGGGAAACAAAGCCTCTGGCTAGAGTGAAACATAACCCATTATAGCCTTCTGGGCAATTTGCGTACTACTTAAGTGGGGTTTTTTTCTCTGATATAATCACAAAAATATATTTTTAGAAGTTATTTTTAAAGACTTAGTGCAATTCTGTTACATATACTAGAAAACAAGCCATTCACATTCTTACCATTTTAAAACAACAGATATTATTTGCAAATAAGTGGATGTAAGCAAGAAGTTGCTAACCTGCTATGCAAATGAAATTGAGTCTTTTTTTGTTTATTCTGTTTGGTATTGTTTATCATACTCCTGAAGTATTCATACTACTGAAGTGGAGTGACTTTATTAAAAAGGTGCTACCTTTTACTAATCAGATATTAACAGCAAAAATATTTCATGTGGGTTGGTAGTATACAGTGTGCAAGGGAAAGGTCTTTTGAGATTGCTTTGGAAAAACTGATTAATTTGCTTGATGCTGAAGATACAGCCGTGTGGAATGATTCCGCATATACCCATCACAAAACTAACACTTACCTTAAGACTGCCTTTTGCACCCATTTTCTGCTTTATTCCTTGACACAGGTGTAAAAACATTGCTTATTAATAATCCCTTGCATAATATATTTGGCCACCATACTTGCACACATCCAGTGCTGAAAAACACTGAAAAGAAAAGACAAGGCTTGCTTGCCTAGGTGAGAAGTCTTGAGCAAAATACTTTTCTTTTCAGTGAATTGGAAAGAGAAATGAAAGGAAGATGTTGTAAGAGCTGTCATTTTCTTGTAGGAAAAGAGGAATTTTCAGGGATTTTTATGTGTGGAGAAAGGTCTGAGTGTAATCCTTTTTACTTCCAGTGACCTCCAACTGTATAATTAATGTCAGTGTTCCTCACACAAGTTCTTACTTCTCTAAAAATTTCAAACTGCTGATAATGCTAGGTCAGCTTTCCTGACAGAGACTACTTATTAGAGTTTCTGCTACTTTTATCATTGCATTGTGCGGAGTTACAGCGATTAGGTTTTGAGAGGAAGCACTTAAGCAAAAGCTTCCTGGAAACTTCTCTGGATCTCAAACTGTTACTGCATTAGTATCAGAAATGGTGAAACTGGGAACTACTTCAGATATATCCATTCAGCTCTTGAACAAGATGTACAGCTTATCTTTGGTATTTGTTGAAGGTGACATAGAATAGCATCTAAATTTACAGTAAGGATTCTTGTTTTGCTTGGGCATCACCATAGCTGAGTAAGAAATGTTACGCTAAAGCAGCAGGAAAAACTTCTGGGTTTGTTAAACTTTGTGCACAGAAAAAGAGGTGTTTGCATGTGCAGGCAGTATTTGCTGCCCAAACAACTGTTCCCTGTTTCCACTGGGAGAGGTGCAGGGAGACAAGGTTTGGTGTATGAGGTACTGTTTCGAAATAGCTTGTGTGGCAGAGTTTGGGAATCCCTTGCTTACAGCTAATTTAACATTAGTCAAGCCAGAGAGAGTTTGAAGTGTGTATTATCTGGCAAATGCCCTAGATCTTAAAAAAGAAAAACATTCAAGGGCAAATTTGAATTTGTTTTTCCAAAATTTTCTGTGATACAGGGAATACTTTTTAAAAACTTGAGACCACTTTCTGCTTGTTTCTTCTCCTGTGAGTTTATCGAGGCTTGGGTTTCCTTTCACAGTTAGAGAAGTGTAGTAGAAAGGATTGACAAGGTACAGTGTGCTTGTTTCCATGTGATTTTAAGCATTCAAACCCTTTTTAATACCAGGTTAGCTTAATAGGTATTAATAAAAACAGTTCAAAGTAATCCAGTCCAAAATGATCACCCTGTTGTTGCTTCTGTCTCAAAGCTTTCTTCCTCAACAAAAAAAGGCTAGAAAAATATTTCAATACTTTCTAAAGAATAAGCTGAAACCATTCATATATACCAGAAGAGCATCGGTGAAATTCACTCCCTCTAACCACACCAAAGAAATTCCCTTTTAAATTGGCTTAAACTCCTTCCTTTTTTAAAAAAGTAAGTTCCTACATCAAACTATATTCATTTCTAGTGGCAATTTTCAAGCAGGATGGAGTGACTTTAAGAGAGTGTTCTTGGCTTTTGTGAATTCTTCAGCTTCATGGTGGTGTTTTACCTGAATTTTGTGGGTTTATTTGTTTTGGAGAGGGTTTTATTTATATCTGTATTTTCCTCCTGACAGTGTGTTAATGAGTTTTGGAGTGGTTTGAAGCAAAGTTTCTAATGCTTGGAGCTTTAATACTGCTTTTTCACATACAAAGAAGGCCCAAAAAGTTTGTGTGTCTGACTCATTTCCAGAGAGATTTGTTCGGCTTGGAAAATTCTTCCTTGGTTTTGCTAGAACATGACTCTGATACCCCAAAATGTGGTGAGCACATGTAAATCTTACAAAGCTAAGAAGAACTGAAAGTATATTGGAAGATGAGTGGAATTCAAAAAAGGTCAGGACAAACTGGAAAAATAACGTAGGGTGAAATTAAACAGAGAGTATATGCAAGGACACACAGCAAGACTGTGATCAGGTTCACAACTAAAAGATGCCAAACAACTGGCTAGGGGTAGCTCTTAAAAAGCAGGAGGAATGTGGGGATTAGCAGAGATAACAAGCTAGACACAAGTCAACAAATAGCGAGTTGTTGTGAAAAAGGCAAACATCTTACTGAGAATGTACAAACAGGAGGATGGTGAACCTGCATCTACATCCTTAGTTTGTGTCTAGTTTTCAGTATTGCGCTTAAACACATGATTCAATATAAACAATCCAGATGAGAATAAAGAGAAATAACGGGTCTCTGAAGTGTGACCTACAAGGAAAGATTGTGAAGGAATTAATGTTGTTGAACTGAAAGAGAATACCAACTGAGGATGTACGTATTCAACTACATAAAAAGAAAACTAAAAGAGGAAGGGGCTTGTGCACTAGATTAGTTTTATAGGGCAAGAAGTAATTTTATCACAGGCTGCAGAGTTAGACATTAAGGGGCAAAGAATTACAGTGGAGATGATAAAGCAGGGGAATAAGCTGCTGAGGAGTCTCCATATTTGCAAGCCTTTAAGAACAGGTTAGACAAACATCTGCAAGAAACATCAATGTAGTGATTCTGCCTGAGGTTAGGTCCTTCTCTTCATACGGTCTGTGATCAGACTAGCAAGTGCAAGTTATCTAGGAGGAAAGGGGGAGGAAACATAACCTTCCCTACAATTGGAAGCATGTGTGAGCTCATTTTACAAAATGTAAAATTAAAGCCAGATAGTCACCACAGTTGGTTAGTAATCAGTGCGTATACCTTCTCTTGACTGTTCTTAAATTCAGTGATTCTTAACAAAGTAATCTTTCAGATGTTTGGGTTGATTTTTTTTTTTTTTTTTTCTTTTCTACTACTATTCAAATTGGGGGGTTGTAGACATTTAAGCTTGTTAATTGTTATTTCCCCAAAAACTGCACAAATAAGGATTACTCTAAGGCCCATTATATGGCTATGTCTACCAGATTCCCCATGCAAACAGGTACATCCACATGGTGTGATGCAGGCCGCTGGGAAAGTGCCAGCCAAAATCCAGCAATAAACAGCTATGGCCACGCTGTAGTGCCCCTGAGCTCGTTCAGCTCTACTGTTTCTGTTTATGCTGCCTCATGTGATACCAGCATAAATATCTTTGCAATGTATTCTTGCACTTTTCAGCTCAGAGCTAGGTTTAGCTTGGTACAGTCCGTGGTGCAGACGTAGTCTAAGAAGGCTTATTACTTTAACTTTTGTCGTGTTAAATACAGGATATGTTTGTATCGTCTCTCTTCAGGAAGACACCTTTTAACAGCCAATGAATAATCAGCCCAAAATAGATGAGGTTAAGTTGTGCTCATTTTATCAGTATGTTTAATTATTTAAATTGCTGATTGTCATTTTAGTATGTGCATATTGGGAATTTAGCAATCTTTTCCCATAAAGGTGATTTTCAGCTGGCTTAGTATAATGAAATCCTAATGCTTTCACAACTGAAAGCTTCTACAGCTTTTTCAGTCATTTTTATTGCAATTGGCTGGTCTTATAAATTAGATTTTCAAGTATTTTGATTATGAGGGGGAAATGGAGTTCAGTTAACTCTAATCAGGGTTCCTGCCTGCTGACCTGGTTACCTGTACCACTGCTCTCTGTCATCTTCTAAACATCTGTTCTTTGACCCATTTTCCGTGCTGAATTTGTTGCTTCAGGGTTAGTTCTCATTCCTGTCCTCCAATACTTAAGGAAATAATTGTCCTTTTAAAACAAAATAAAAAAGTTATGTTTGAATTTCCTAAGCACTGTGAATACCCTATAACATAGTATAAATAATGAATGGAATGGAGGTTCAAGACTACTTCTGCAAAAATTACATTGTTTGATTTGACAAATGCTAAGCCTTATGAACATTTCTAATAATGATTGTCAGCTTTTGCTGAATTCAAAAATTGAGAAAAAGTACTTAGATGTGAAATTATAGAAGTATATTGTACTTGACAATACCTCTCCTTATAGATAAAAAGTTTAAAAAAAAGTATTTGCTGAAAGGCATAAATTAATTTCAGTAACTACAAAGGACGTTCAAATTGTAAAAATAACAGAGGAAGTAAAAGCTGTCTGGCATGCCAAACAGACTTTAATGTGATTATTAGGTACAGGTTTTTTAAATTAAAGGCAAAGAGATCTCAGATTTCATACTTGTGAAGTAGTATCATTCACTTGTCTTACAGGATTTAAACTGATTCTGTTTGCTCCTGCAGCCACTAATCTCATACATTTGTGTTGCAAAAACAGACTGATTGGGATTTGCTGCTTGTATAGAAAAACACTAAGGTAGACAGCAAAACAATAGACAGGTGGATATGTTTGAGCAGACTTTCTGAGTGATCATGAAACCCAAAAGCATAAGGTTGGGGGAGGGGGGGGGGCGTGTTTGTGCTTATTTTGTGCTCTCTCTTGTATGTCCCAGCAACAGTTTCAGCCTTGAAGCCTGACTGCGTGAGTTCATACACATTGTACTTTACATGCCATTCTAAAATAGATTTCTTCTTTTTGACAAATGCAAGCTCATTACCTTGCCAGCAAGAAAACATCTATATGAGAAATGATCCGTATGTAAAAGTTCATGAATTTATTAGGGTTTTTCCTTCTGAAGATTGTTTTCCTAAGTCTGTTTTACATTTCATTTTGTATACTCTGTGTTAACTCAGTTACTGTGCTCTCCAGTTGTGGGTATTCTGAAACATTCACCCTTAGCAGCTTCATTGATGTAGTCAATAGTTCTTCCAGTTGCTTATTGAAGTATTAAGACCTAGCTCTGGATCAAGGTCCAAACCAGGTTATGAATATCTAAGATGGGATTTAGATCGTATGTAGGTCATGTAGATCCCTCAGTGTGAGAGTGGAATCTTTGAAACACCCGTCTAATCCCACGACGCACCAGAATGTCTCTGATGCTTGGAGGGGAGGAAGAGGTGGCTGGTGTTCACGGTTCCCTCACTGCACAAAGTTTTCTTCTGTGCAGCCCTGCAGTTTTTGCAGAATTGGGCAGCACAATGCATCTTATACCCAAATGCAAAACAGATTGATTTCCTTCTCATAAAGCATCTCACTTAAAGGAGAAAGTTTTTTTACAGAAGACAGTGGGACACCAACATTTAATTCAAATAGATGGCTTGTGGGTGGTCAAGCCAGTGCTGCTGCAACTTTTTTTAGAGTGGCTTGAATTAATGGAATGTCCCACACACCTCCTGGCGAGCTGGGTTTGAATTCCATTGCAGAATTCAGATCTTCTGACTCTCAAGAAAGGTAATGCATTTTCAACAGTCACAAAATACGATGTCCAAGTAGTTGTTGTGATGGGCATTGGAGCCAAACACCTCTCTTACGTGACTGCCCATAGTATTGAGCTAAAGATTCTCAAACATGGATTTTAACTGACAAAAAAAAAAAAAAGCATAGTATGAAGTTTCCAATATCATGACAATTCTAGTTACTGAGTTCTTCCTCTTCCTATGTCCTGAAAAAAGGAGTAATTCTGCTGCTGCTTTAAATTAACTATTTGGGCACTTAAACTGGAGAGAGGCTAGTGTTCTACATCTGGTGATTCAGGCCAAGTTTGCCTTTTTTGCAGGCCCCATCTTAAACTGCCTCTTAATTAAACTCTCAGTTGTTTTGGGGATTTCTGTTGAGGTAGCTACCTCTTCTCCATCTGCTGTGGCAAAGTTCAGAATCACACACAGCTTCAAAGTCCATAACCAAAAGAAAGCTGTACGGGTGCTGGCTGCAACTGGTTAGTCTAAGCAAATTCAGTTAAATTCATAACATGTCTCTTAGTTCTTCCAAGAATAAAAGCACATTGTCCTTAAAATACTCATTTGCTACTTTAGTGTTAAATTCAATGTGTAATTTACACAGTGGATAAAGACTAGTTATGTTACACACTTTTGAGAAAATCGGTAACAATCTCCTAAGCAAACTGTTACAAGCAGTGCCAAAGCAAAGGTGCATCTTCCGATTTGAAATATTTCATTTTAAGAGCTCTAGTAAGTTGCAAATAAGGATACTCACAAAAAATGGAGAATTATTTGGCTTTGATGCTTCGGTATTTGCAGCAATCTGTTAAAACTGGAAGACAATTTTAGCAGCTTTCTTAGTGTATGTAAGGGAAGGCAGTTTATAAAGCAAAAAATTTTGAGTATTTCACATTATAATAAAGGAACGGGTCGTTATTATTGTCTGACTTGGGTCAAACAGTTCTTGGTGTAGTGGTTGCTATGAAAAAAATATTTAGATCTAGATTGGAAGAACAAATCAGTGTAGCAGGCAGTCTTTTGGTTATAAGGGGAGAACTTCAAATCTGGCAATTTATTCTATGCTGTTTTGGAAAGTTAGATCTGCAAAAAGCCTACTACTTTGACAAAGCCAGGAAGGCATTAAAATCCCTCTACGTCTGGCTTTCCTTTGTGGGGAAAATGTGATTTTAACTCAGATTAGCCCCAAAGATTCAAGAAATTCCTCATTGCTGCATATTAGGCTCAGCTACTCACAGGCTGTCTCCACGTTCTATTTTTCCGTAATTCCAGAGACCTTGGCATTTTTCCACAACATAACTGTCAGAGAGTGCGCAGGAAGATAACAACTGGGTGAACAGAACCCTGCTACTGGGACAGCAGATTTCCAAGAGCTGATGCTGAGAAACTGTGGCACATTTAGTAAATATTTAGAGAACTTCTGCTCAGGAAGATGCTAAGAATAGTAAACAATTTTATCAGGCCCTCCAGTTTTCAGCAGCACAATACATGTCATCCTTCCTTGCAAGTAGGTTATATACGTTTGGGAAACCAAGTGACATGGGTTACTCTTCCTCTACAAGAAAACCCATGTTACTTTCTCAGAATGTTGTCAGAACCCAAGAGATTTGTACTTCTGTAATTATCTGGTGCAATCCTGATCAAAATCATATCCTATTCAGAGCAGGAAGGTAGCCTGTTGCCTATGGAAGATTGCCAGAAGACAGCAAAATGGCAGAGGCTTCAACGTCCCATTGGCGAGTGCCCTGCGAAGCTCGGCTGGGCATGGTTCCGGAGGGGACAGCTGAGGTTGATGGGCTGGTGGCTCCTGCTCTTCTGCAAAAGGGCCGTTTCCCTCTGTTTGGCATCAGCAGACTCGCTGTACCTAACTTTACAGAGTTTTCTCTCTAGGTCTGCCATAATTCTGTGCTTTTTTAATATCTGCCTTCCCTGCAGGATGAAAAGCAGCCTCTCATTCATGTGATAGCAAAATTTGCTTTTGCCTGAGACTCTTTTAAGCTGACTCTGAATAATATTTTCTTTTTTTCCTCCTGTATATCTCTGAAGCATTGATTGTTCCATCTGAAAGAGGTGGCAGGTGTCCAGGGTAACAAGAGATTTAACATCTGGGTGATCACGATGAGGAATGTTTTTACTGCCTAGGTGTCTTGTTGAGTAGCAACTAGTCTTGTGATTGGGACTAATTGTCAGCAGTGCAGGAGGAAACCAGCTCTGCCTGGCTTTCATCGCATAAAATCATCCCACTAATCCCACTTGCTTTCAATAAAATCTTTTTGTAGCTGAAGAGCTATTGAAACTGAATTCAGAAGGGGGTTCTCAAAAGCAAACTGTTCCTGTGGCTTCTTTCTGTAGGTCCCATAGTAAGGTGGTTTGATTTCTACTTCAGCGATTTGCTTGCATCCAACTTTTTTTTTTTTGGTCATCTTTCTCTAAGGAAATCTCTTTCGCTGTGCATGTGATGATCTGACTTTATTTGTGACTTCTGTTATCCCTGGTAGACTACAGGGATGCCTAGGTTATTTGGGCATAAAACCAGCAACATTTAAAGTTGATTCTTATAAAACAATGTGGTGTGTTTGTTCAGCAGCACAAATACTTGCAGGAATATGAGATCTGCCCTCTTCTGTTTTAAATCAATTTCACAGTCTTGATCCTTATTATTTAAGGTGTCCCCAGACTCAGGATTTCCTAAGGGCTGGCTAATACTCTGCTGAAAGCTCTTGTCAATAACAGCAGACTTTTAGCACAACTTTTCACGGTAATGATAAAACATAATTTAATATACATGAAAACTATAATTTTAAAGCATTATTCAGGAACAATCAGCCATAATAACTGGAAGTCGAATTCTACAACTGCTTCAAACTTTGAATAACAGTATTTCCAAGTATGTTATCTGTTATCTAATGTTATCTAATGAAAGAGTAATAATATAAGCAAGTTATGGTAAGAAATTGAGTAGAAAAAGCGATGGAACAACTTACATTGCATAACTTAGTGATTTTTTTAAAAATCGTTGTGAAGAACTAGCTAGTAGATAACACTACTCGCCACTGGAGAGGAAATTTAAATTGATATTAAGGATGTCAGAAAGTATGGAGGAACTGGCACCAGAAGAGACTGCAAATTTGAGTGGCAAGAGCAATGATTAAACTCAAACAGATCAAATTGAAATACAATTTCGTATGTTCCATAGGTTGGATTCCTAATAATCCTTAGTAGTTTAATACTGACATGTTATGATTCTTGCCCTGTGTCAGCATGTTTAATGGCAATGACAGTTGAATCTGATGGACAAATAAATCTTAAGTCTAAATAAGCGATACCTGAACTCAAAGTGAAAAGAGCTGGAGTAAACATGAACTTTACATAGCACCTGGAAAAGCACTTGCAAAATCATCTGTATGAAGAAGGAAGCTGAACAAAAAAAAAAAAAAAAGAGAATAGACAAATAATCTTCTCGTGTAACCTGTGAATGATGATAGTAAAGCTATGAGTAAGAAGCTTGATGAGTTGTCAAATTTATGTCAACTGAAGGTGCTTGTTCAGTGTTTGAAATTGTAGGTTTTCAATATCTAAACCAGACACACAGTTGTTATTTCCAGCTTACCTGGTGAATGTTCAAATTGAAAGTCCATCAAAATATGGACAGATATCAAAATGCTTTCAGTAGAGAAAGTCTTGGAAATATTTGATGTAATAAATGGTATAACTTACTACAAAAGCTACATCTGGGTTCACCAAGTTATTATGGCTGAAGTTATCAAAAAAAGATAACCTAAGGCAAAACTGTTACTTCTGAACTTTTTGCATGTAGGGGGAAATGTGAAATGCTGGTGGGATCTAGAAATAAACCAAAATCCTTCACTATTCTAGTGGAGAGGGCTGGTTTAGATTCTAATTCAATTAGATGTAATGTGCAGCATAATTTGTATCTGTTACAGGCTACCTACACTACCCTAATTTGGGAATGTCTGTCTTCTGAAGGAAACCCGGATCCAGCGTATTGATTCGCACCAATTCCAATGCAAAGTTTATGTTGCATGAGTAGTCTCAGCTTGAAAGATAAAACAGTAATTACCAACCTCTGAAAACATCAGAGGTTCAACGTAGAGAAAAGCGAATATTGGCATTGGGGTAGCAACTCGGTATACCTGTCCTGGTCATCGCTTGCAACCGATTTGGCTCTGTTTAGTTCAGGGAATCCCTTCTCTCTTTTTCCTCTCTTGGCCTTATGAGTAGGCTGTACATCTTTGAAAAAAATACTTAAAAATAGCAGAATGATTTAGAAACAGTTTTCTGGAATACATGAACATAGACAGATAATGCCTTGTCATATTTGCAGTTAATCCACTGCATCATTGCAGTAAGCTCTAAAGGATCAGCTGCTTGTTTGCCTGACAAGTTCTTCTCACTCTTTTCAAAATAATCTATTACAATCCAGTTTCTATAACATAATTTCTATTGAGGAGAGGCATAGCAGGATACCACTAAGGATCAGTAAGTTCAGCAGTCAAGAATGGATTCCCCTCCACCTAGCCTCTTAAAGTATTGGCCCTGTAGAGACATTCTGCTAATAAGGAAAATAGAACACGAACATTTTAATTTGGATTATGTTAGACTATAGGATCTTCAAGGAAGGCAGTTTCTATTAGTGGATCACCTGCTTCAAGGAGGATCCATCCTGCTGGTTCAAAATCGGGATCATGCGGATCACAGGCAGAGAACCGTTAGTGCTAGTTTAAAATTATCAGTTCATCGTAGCAGTATCTTTTTTTCTCTTTGAACAATTAAAACTTTATCATATTGCAGCAGTAGAAACTGGAGTTCTCTAATCCAGGCATCTACCTCTGGATAAAGGTTTTGGTTAATTAGAGTTGGGATTTTTTGTTAATGCAGTTTTCATTTAAACTTAATCATTCCAGAAAGTGAGGTTTAATTTTTGGGGGAAATAGACCACTGCCTTGTTAAGTCTTGCTGTTCTTTGGTTAAGGAGATCCAGCACTTGCCAGTTTGTAAAGCAAAGTCCTGCAATTTTACAGGCAGAAACGTGTGTGGGAGGAACCAACAGACCAGACTAGAGGCAGACAGTACCAAAGGATTTTAAGTTTGAAGTACTCGCTTATGAAGCCTGGAATGGAACAAAAATCCCAAATTGTTCTGTTTTCTTCTTCTTCCCGAAAACAGCTGTACAACCCCCTCGCAGGTTTGCTCCACGTAGAGGATCCTGGTCTGTTGTTGTTAACATTAGGTAGTTAAACCAGCAGAGGTCTATGCTGCGGCTCTGAAGGTCTAAATGATTCATACTGTGGGTAAATATGATCCCACATGGAGGAATTTCAGACTTTGTAGGTGATGTATTTTTTATCTTTGCTCTGGGCAGCACACTGCCAGGTGCCTTACCTTAAACAGACGTTAACGTCCGAAGTCCCAGGCTCAAACAGCAGGAAACGCAGGTTACCCATCCCGGGTAACATCGGGTCTGATTCAGTACGTTGCTTTATTTGATTTGGGTGGCTCAGACTACTCGATTTCAATTTCTAGCTTTTTCGCAAAGACCTCGTATTCAAAAAAACCTGAAATTGCAATCCGGTATTCATAAAACATTTTCAGTAATTAAAAAGTGTGTATATTTCTTTGAGCAGCGCATTTTAAAATGCTTTTACGTGGTGCTTGAATTTTGGACTCTAGATGGTTTGATACAACACAGATGCAGAGTGATTAAAAGGATTGAGGTTGAAGCAGGCAGCTCTCCGTCCTTTGGATTCTAATGTAATAAACTTTTTTTCCTGAAATATCAGGACTTCGGAGGTGTCTTTGCTGATCTTTGGCAGTCAGACTGTTACGTTTTATTTTGGGGCTGAGTGCCTGTCCATTAGCCTGCTTCCTCATCTGGACCTATTATTTTCTTCTTTTGTTCAGTATGGAGAAACTGAATATCTAGAAGATAACTCATTTGTTTCCTTCCCCTCCCCCTTCCCGTCCTCCCCTTGTGGTATTTTTAGGTTGGAGAATTAATGTTTAACAATGAAAGAAAACAAAATCTGAAATCAACTGTGATGTATTATAGAATCATAGAATCGTTTAGGTTGGAAAAGACCTTTAAGATCATCAAGTCCAACCGTTAACCTGACCATGCCATCCCACCAATAAACCATGTCCCTAAGCACCTCGTCTACCCATCTTTTAAATACCTCCAGAGACGGGGGCTTGACCGCTTCCCTGGGCAGCCCATTCCAGAGCCTGACAACCCTTTCAGTAAAAAAATTTTTCCTAATGTCCAACCTAAACCTGCCCTGGCACAACTTGAGGCCATTTCCCCTCGTCCTATCGCCCATTGCCAGGGAGAAGAGACCAACACCCACCCGGCTACAGCCTCCTGTCGGGCAGTTGTAGAGGGCGATCAGGTCTCCCCTCAGCCTCCTCCTCTCCAGGCTGAACAACCCCAGCTCCCTCAGCCGCTCCTCGTAAGACTTGTGCTCCAGACCCCTCACCAGCTTTGTTGCTCTCCCCTGGACATGCTCCAGCAACGCAACGTCTTTCTTGTGATTGTGTTGATAGTAATAGAATTGTGCAGCATTGCTTACATTATTCTAACAAGCTAGGAATGTTTTAGAAAGGACAAAGCCTAGAAAATTACTTTTTGACAGTTGGGATCCGTATGTGAACAAAGCCAGCAGAAGAACATCAGCCTCGCCGTATTTAATGCATGTTCAGCGGTGGTGGTTTGCAGTAAGCCGCTAATGAATTCTTCAATAGTCCCAGTAATGTAATTTTTTTAATATTCCTTTTTTTATTGTTGTTTTCATGCAGGTTACCATGAAAGCCAAACAGCTGAAGGATTCTGTTACATATACACCAGGTGTGTGCTACTCGAGCCTCACGGATGCTTATAGAGCACTGTATTTGGATTATGGCCATGCAAATGCAGTGCATTTTGTACCTTTCAGGGTACGCTTTGCAGAGAGACTTTTGCAACCTTGCCTGCCTTTGAGCAAAGAGACAAACCGATGGGTGTTCTGAGGGAATGTGTCCTCCCAGACTTTCTTACTCCGTTTATTGAGGGGTTTGTTCATTTGTTCACCCTGTTCTGTTTGTTTGTATCAATGTGGTAATTTACTAGTACTTCACAAATACCAGATAAGCTCATAACGGGCAAAGTTCATTGCTTCATAGCAAATACCCCAATTTCTCAATAAGCATTTTCCTTAAGCTCTTAATCCAGAAGAGCTTTTTCTCCTCTCTGCACTATTCTGGGTACCTTTTATTTGCTGGCAAGTCCCTGCTTGTTTGTGGGGTTTTTTTTTTAGATCTGTAACACCAATATTTCTAACAGGTATCATTAGGCTCTCCGAGCTTAAAACGCTGGCCCAGAATTCCAAGAATGTCAAAGTCAATGTGAATTTGCCAGACCACATAATCACACAGCGAGAAAGGGAGGAGGAAGAGGAGGAGGAGGAGGGGAACTACGATCACATGGCAGAGCAGCTGGATGTCCAAATAGATCAAAAGGAGACCATTGCAAGTGAAACTAGACACCGCAAACGAAAAATTACCAAAGCACCTGAAGTGACTCTGCCAGCAATGAAAGAGGTACCAGAAGAGAAGGGCAGAGGAAGACGCCAGAAGGATTTTGATAACACTGAGCAAGAGGAAGAGAGTGATGATGAGAACAGAAAACGAGAGAAAAGCCGTGCCCCAGAAGAACTGTGGACTCAGAATCAACAGAAACTTCTTGAAATGGCCTTGCAGCAGTATCCGAAGGGAACATCAGATCGCTGGGATAAAATAGCAAAATGTGTTCCTGGAAAAAGCAAGGTACACTTAGTTTTGTTTGAACTATGGTATAAAGTTGAGGGGAAACATATTTTCTACCAGTTTATGATTACCTTAAGAACCGAGGATCCATGCAGAAAGGTGAGGTCTTTACCTAGCCCACCAGTCCAGACACAATCGACCTAAAGAGCATTACGGTCATGTTTGTTGTTTCTATTTAAAATATATTTTCACTTAATTCGGCTTGTTTGATCTATTACAGAAAATGTTGAAATATCTCCTGTTTCATTTAAAATTGCTACCTCTCCTCTGCCTGTCAGATCTTCAATTGCAGGATAAATTAGATTTTAAAACCAAATTTTGATTCAAAGTTAGTAACCAAATGTCGGTGAGCTGCTTCACTTACACTTTTACAATGCCTTTCTCAACCCATCTCAATGAACAAACAAAATAAATAACCCCTAATAAGTAATCTGCAAGTGTTACATGCTCAATGATCTGTCTAGCTGATGTTCTTTTTGTCAGTACAATTGTTTTAAAAGTGTTTGTTGTCATTGATACAGCTGGTCTGTGTTAGATGCCAAAATAGTTGTAATAAATTGGTGTTGCTTGCTTCCATCATTGTAGCTGCAGAAAATCCTAATTCTGTTTGTGCCAAAACAAAAAAAAAGACCCCCCCAAAAAAAAACCTCACACAACCCCCAGAACCTAGCTCTTCTGGAATGAGGTAGCACATATAGAGTTGAAGCAATATTAAGATATCAGACTTTTAATTAACACTTCTGTTTTTCCTTTTAGGAGGAGTGTATAGCAAGATACAAGTTGCTTGTTGAACTGGTACAAAAGAAAAAAATGGCTAAAAGCTGAATGTTCTGAGCGGGAGAGATGCAGCTCATCTTTGTCAGAATGGGGTTTTAAATCTCATGTGCAGGAAACTGCATTTTTGTACCTCAGTATTTCTATACGTCATGTGCCTTAGTAAAAGAAAATACCAATAAATCTTCTACCATCTGACCCAAGTATTTTGTGTGTTGAGGAACGAAGGTGCGTTTTTGTGTTGGAGAGCTGCTTATGCAGGTGTGTGAGAGCAGTGTCTTAAAAATCAGCGGCCCTTCACACTGGATTGGGTAGGTTTGCAGCTAGTGACCATACAGACCACAAAGAATTCTAAATGTTGTTTTGAAAATGAGAATTGATCTGAAACTGTTAAGCAAGGACGAGGGTAAAGGAGCTCTGCACTCAAGATGCTTTTTTCTTTCTTGCAGCTATAAATAGAAGACAGTATGCTTACGAGCATGTCTGCTGCTACGTGACATGTCTACTCCTTCTAACGGTATTTTGGGATAAGCAGCATTTCTAACCTTAACTTCCACGTACTTCCATTATATGCACCTGCAATACCAATTCTGCAGGGTAAGACACAGGGACAGTCCTTTGGTGAAGCTGAAATGGGCAAGAACACTGAAGGCCTCTAATTAAGATTTATAAGAAGGCACATACTTCATAACCAGTTTTTAGGTACAGGATAGGATGTAAAAGCTAACGTTATTGGGCTAAGAGTTCTCATATTGGGGCGGGGCGGGGGGTGTTATACCCTGTTTGATTTTATATTTAAAGAATAGTTAATAAGGGTTACTATTCCTTACTTGCCGTTTGGTTTTTCGTAATTTTGGGAAAGTTATAGAAAGCTTAAAATGCCGGAATAAAGGGTACTTAATGGGCTGTAAATCATCCAGAGATACATCAGAGCAGCGATCCCAGTCTTTTGCAAGAAACTTTAAGGGCTTGCATTTTTAGAGAATTATTCACCACTCAAATTCTGATTTAACACCAGGATTCTAATGAGGTTTTGAGCTTTAATGAAAAATTTAAATGAAAAATGAGACAGCCTTGTACCTGAACTCAAAATCGGAGCTTGGTGGCTGAAAACCTCCATTGGCTTTCGACCATTTAGACCGTTGATTTTTTCCCCGGAAACCGTTTGCCAATTGTGTCGCTTCTCACAGATCAGCATTTCACAAAATTTCATTCCATAAAACTTTAAGGGAGAAATATTTAGGGAAGATCCAGTGTTCCTTATGTGTTCCTTACCAAGGGGAACATTTTTTTTTTTTGGTCATATATAAAAAATTAATCTTAGTAGAAAGAACTTCACTAGACACAAAATAATGCATCTGAATTTTGTTTCACCGAGGACTTCACAGGTTCGCTGCATTGGAAACGGGACATATTTAGAAGCTGTGCTATGATCTGCGTGTGCTAACTGATCAAACAGTAATTCCGTGCTACTAATGCACCTGTGAAGGGAGAGTCTTAAGTGAGAACAAGTGAGATGATATTTTCAAGCGGTATCAGGAAATCTTAACTGTAAAAGGGTGTTAGTCATCCAGAACACTCAAAGATAGATGACTGTAGCTGTAAAGCAAAAAGTAATTGAAATGGCTACAAAGAAAAGCTGCTAAAATGGTGAATTGGTGAAAATTAACTTGGCAGAGCATTGACAGGGCTGGGGTAGAAGAACACGAGCGAATGGAGATGTATTGTTCGTGGAAAAAATTGACCAGTAATGGGACTATTTCTGCTGTTTCAAAAAAAGAAAGCAAGTAATGGGAGAGTGTAGCCTGTGAGGATGAGTGAGTGAGGTGCTTCCCTTCCCACTCTGGGTGTACAAGGCTTCACCTGGAACAGCGTGCCCAGTTTGGTGTAGCACACTTCAAGGAAGATGTAGCTGATCCAGAGGAGAGCCAAGAGAATGACCCAGAGTCTACAACGCCTCACTTGCCCAGGAAGGGCAGAAGGAGTTCTTGCTATTTAGAATCAAAGACTTGTTTAGGTTGGTTGGAAAAGACCTTTAAGGTCATCAAGTCCAACCATTAACGCTACACCAGAGAGAGAGAGAGGTCTTCAGGTGTGTGAAAGGGGACCTTTGCGCTTGCGTGAGCAATTAATACAGAACTGCTGCGTGTCCGTTGTGGCTGTGAAGACTAATAACGGGCTCACTGTGGAGCGAGTAATTAGATACTGGGGAAAAAAAAATCCAGTGGCAAATGTAATAATGACTTGGGGGGACTCTGAGACCCTTATCAGTAGAAGTCTTTAAAAACTTGACATGTGTGTATGTGAGAACCGGCTCAAGGCTCGCCTTGTTGTGGATGTGGCAGTAATGCCGTACCACCTGCCCGACACCTGCGGCCTCTCGGGACCCCCTCGGCCTCCCGGATGGGAGACAAAGGAAGAAGGACGAGCACCACGTACTGGTAAGAAACTTTTTACTCTTTTGTTTGTTTGTAAGAACAGTCACACTGAGAAACTTAAAGCAGTGCTCCTGACAACTGCAGTTTATCTTAGGGAAGATCCTTAGGGACAGGTGAAGATCGCACGTGTTGCTGTGTCACATCTGTCGGGTTGAGTACCCGGGTGACGGATGTGAATGTCTAAGCACGGCTGCTGCTCATGCCTGGGTGGAAGCGAATGGGTGGATTGCTGCCTTGTTGCTTGAAGAATCAACAGTGTGCTGGCTGCGAGAGAGAGAGAGAGATGCACCGGCCTCTTCCGCAGTGGAGCTGCACCACGAGCTGGTGGCAGGCCCAGCTGCCTCATCGTCAAGAACTGGCAAGGTCTTGCAATGCACTGGGTGCTTCACACTGCGTGGTCCGGCAGCCTGGGTCTGGGGATGAGGAACGTGAGTCAGCGTCCAGCACCAGTGGATCTCACCATGGCAGCCACATGCTCAGAGATACCGTTGGGGCTCCTTCATGTAGTGAAAGCTTTGTCCAGGCCCCACCCAGTCTCTTATGTCACATTTTGTTGCTTGAGGGCCAAAGGATTTGGCCCAGGATAAGCTTTACCTTCTGTGTTTGGCTGTGGGGAGGCGGCCAGGACCCCCAGGCTCGTGCTCTCCTGGGGCTGCTGGGGTTTTGGTGTGTGCTGAGACCCCAGGCCCTCTCGGCAGCAGCTCCAGGCTGTGATCGCTGCGGTGAGATGCGAGGCGATGCGATGCTCTCTGAGAAGTGGCAAACTGCAGCTGGCCTCCATGAGAGTACCCAGGCTTGGGTTTCTTGCAGTTCTGGTATCCACCACCAAAGCTACTGTTTTTCTAAAACTTCCCCTCCCTGAATGTCAAGGTCACTCTTGGCTTGGGATTTAAGCAACTTCTTCCAACTGCGGTTCAAGCATGGGATGCAGATTTTTTTTATTTTTTTTTTCCCCAAGTAATGTTAATATTAGCCTGCGAGCAAAGCATTTTTACTTACCTGGGCAGTTCTGAGCTGTACCCCAAAGTGCCTTTTGTGCTGTCACGTTGTGCGTGAAAAGCTTTCAGCCTTACAGGGTCTGTGGCACAGCTTCCGTGCTGTGACCTGCACTTAGGCGAGTCAGGTCTGCATCTATTTTGAGCAGCTGCTGCCTGTCCCTGGTGGTGGGAGAGGCGAGACGCTAGGGAAAGGGGCGTTTGGGGCCGACTGGCCTGGGAGGGGGTAGTGTTACCATACCGTGCTGAGGACAGAGTCCGACTGCCAAGCTAAAGCATCAGGATTTTGTAAAGTAACAGCCCGACAGCCACAGGCGAGTGGACGCGCGGCGTACGACCGAGCTGCTACAAAGGTTAATGGTGCCCTGACTTAGGGGAGCTTAGTTCTCAAAGGCAGAGCAACAGAGGCCCTCCTGCAGTGTCCTGTAGCTTTAAATATTTGAACTGTATTAATATTCTCGACTTTACAGCTGACAATGTGACTGTTTTTTGAGATGTCAGAGGCTGAAAACAATAGAAACGTTGAGTGTTTGACTTTCAAAGAGCCCTCCTTTAGGCAGAACCAACAGTGAGATTTTAGTGCAGCTTATGAAAAACAGGCACCAGAAGATCACTCAGCTAAGCATTACACAATCCAACTGACACAGCTCGAATGGATAAAGTTGGTAAAACCAGGATTTACAATGTCATAGGCTGGCTGGAACTAGCTGGCTCCTGTAAGCCATAAGGTGTGTCGTCCTTGTTGTCAGTAAAGCTGGAGTTTGGTCGAAAAAACTGCAGAAAGTTCAAAAGCCTGTTAACATGAAACTCTTCTGAAATGCAGCACATTTAATCTGTGCTGCCCGCCTGACACTGAGCCCGCAGCGGTTCCCGTCACAGCCGAGGGCGGCTCGGTGACCAGCGCCGCGACTGCCAGGGACCTGCCCAGAGGCTGGGGCTGCGCTGGCATCCCAGGCACCCCTCAGGGACGGCAGCACCGGCCTCTGCTGAGCTGCTGCCAGATCAGGCACCAACCGTCATCTTTGATGTCAGGATCTGCAAAATCATTGGAGCAAGGTTGGTTTTGACTGCATCTGGCCCTCACGTGAACTTGGCTTCGATGCCGTCGCCACCTGTAAAGGGTTAGTGAATTGCATTGGTGTTCAGATGCCAGAACTGTCCTTTTCATTATTTCCTTGCTGTTGATTGTTGGTCCATCAGGACTACGAGTCCTGCAAACCATCCGTTGCTACCTTGGGCTTCTGGCACCAATCTCCAACAAGTTGAGATTTTAAGAATGTCCTGAATTTGAAAAT
>NW_009259584.1:606549-607116 GCF_000687185.1 Egretta garzetta
CTACCCGTTCCCAGGAGCCCGCTACCAGCGTTTAGGCTGTCCCTCCCAAATGGAAGAAACAGAAGGGAAAGGAGGGCTTACCATGCCTACTGGGGCCTCCAGTACTGCTCCCAAAGGAACAAGACGACTTACTGATACTTCTTGTCACCCAGGTAAGGTTTTTGGATTCATCTTAGGCGCAGGACTAAAGCAGCAGAAATTTAACCCTCCAGCCCCCGACTCCAGGTAAAGAGACTTGGGCTCCCTGGAGGCCTCGGGCTTTTCTTCCCCCTCCTCTACAGGTGTAGCAGCACGAAGCGCAGGTCTGGCGGCCCAGCGTATGCGCGCTGTATTCGCTCCCTTCTTAGCACTGACTACCAGCAAGGCCCTGCCCGACAGAGCCAGGAGGAGAACAGCGCCCAGTTCTAGAGCTTGGCTAGAGGGTGCATAGGTTTCATCAGTTAAATCATTTTATTTGTTAGAGACGCCAGCTGTTCAACCAGTCTTCGAGCCTCTTCCCCTCCCAGCATAAAACATTCACCAGCCACCCCGGAGCGCAGGGCGTCTCTTCCAGACCTGGTGGCTGCG
>NW_009259584.1:607995-612496 GCF_000687185.1 Egretta garzetta
GGCAGGGGGGTCCGCGATGGACGCCCCAGCTGGGCCAGGCACTGGTTCACATTCCCCCGCTGTTGGTTCTGAGCTTCTCCTTTCCCTGTCTTCTTTCAGGACTCCAGTTTTCCCCATTTGAAAATAAGCCCCAGGTATTCCAGCCCCAGGACGTGAGCAGGTGGAACAATGTACGAGTGGCACAGGCCTGTGGCAAGGCCCCCTTCCTGCTGCTTGTTCCAAAAGCACCTGACCAGCACAGGGCTAAAAACGCAGCCCTCGTCTGCCAACGCCTGCGCTGCCACAGACCTCGCACTTCACCTGCAAGTGACTGCACGGGGAGGGTCAGGTTCCTCCTGGCTGCCTGGGAAGTACAAGACCAGGAGTTCAGCTGTGTGCTCCCACCAACCCCTCCATGGACAATAAGCAAATTTCTGAACAAAACCCACCACTGAGCTGGTTCTACAGCAAATACAATGCGAAAATTACAGCTGCAACCAAAGGCCTCGATCACCTTAACACAGGCACGGTGCAGATAAAGAGCCCGTCCCACCTCCACAGAGCTCTCACCAAGTTATTTCCAAAGGAGGCAGGGCCACGAGAGCAACAGCTCATTCCTCCTCCCGCAACTTTGCAGTAATTCCTCTTTGCAGGATGAAAGCAAAAAGCTCCGACATCAGACTACGGCACGGGGCCACAACTGGACAGTAACGTCCAGTAAGCAAAAATGTCCCAGGACAGTACTGCAGCTGCAGCGGTGTCTCCTGAAAGCGAAAATTTACATGAGAAACATTTTTTTAAAAACTTGTAGTCAAGTTTCAGTGGCCACGTGCAATTGAAATCCTTCCTGTGGTGACGTTAATAGAAACATTTCCACTCTTCTCCCAGACTCACATTCACACAAGCTGTATACAACTATAAACATTATTAAAGTTTATTAACAAAAGCTTTGCACATATCTTTTCATACACTTGGAATTTTACATCTAGGCAAAATAACAGCACATTTCCATCTTACCTTTTGTACAAATTGTTACAGAATATCCACCAGCGGGTTGAGTAAGTAAAATAAACCACTGGTTTACTTTTGTAAAGTATCTACAAAAGTGATTTGTGACATTTTTAAAAAATTCCCCAGAACATATAAAAATAAATTATTTTTACTTTTTCAATTAAATCTACTAATTAGAAATATTACAAATCAAAATATCAATGTTTTCTTATGAATTCTTCACAATACAAAACAGATTCACAAAACTTTATTTACAGAAATGAGGTAAGAACTGTGCAATGTTTAACTAAGAAACATATTGCAGAATTAACATGTTCTTCCAAATAAGTACACAGTGGAGGTCTAATTACAGCTGGGTCTTTTCCTCTAATAATTCCCACCTTAATGTCGATTAGTGGTCATCGCCCCCCTTTTTTAAGCTCTCCTTCACCGTACTGCATAGACTCAGGCCATGAAATCAGCTGCTGTCGGAAGTGGTGTGTTAACACAAGTTCACCCGTTTCAACCACTGGTAAATGTTAGTGGGAAATACTCGCTCGCTTTTTTGGTAATTTATTAGTGAAAAGTGACCCAGGTAACGATCTGCCTGAGCTATCTACAGTGGTATAAACACCTCTAGTAAAGGCAGAACAACAAGGCTGCTGGTGCAACACAGAATATTCCCGCTGCTAACAAGGACACGTCTAGTGCATGATCAGCTGTTTGCAGCCATTTCAACAAAACGGAGGTAGCAACAGGCACTTGGTTTAGGCCAAACACTACGCGTACTTCTTCCAGTGCGGCCTTCTCATCTGGTAAGAAAACTTTGTCACTGGAACCAAAGCGGTTCCTTTAAAAACCTCAGAACGCTAAAACCTACACCAAAATTAATAAACTTTGGATTCCATGCTGTAATTCTTACTCAGGAAAAAACTCTCCCACTATATAACAACAGGAATTTAAAGGAATAAAAAGTTCAGAAGTGGATTCCTTAACGAGTCAGGTTTCAAAATCAGTGTGTAAAAAAGAAAGGGCAAACAGCAAGTCCAGGCTGCCATTACAAGCTTAGTGGAAAAGGTTATTATATTGCAACTGCAGCAGCAGATCAGACGGGCTAGGGGTGGGGGTGCTTGGTTTTTCAAAGACTACTGCTCTGAAACCAAAGTAATGCACGACTGCAGACAGCTTACTAGCCTTTAAATTTCTAAGATTAGGACTGAAGAGCCAAGTGTATGTTTTTCTATGGTTGCATTTGTACTTAGTACCATCATATTGACAAAATAATTATGGTTTACAGAGTTTTATCTACTTCACAGTCTGAAACGTTAAAAAGTACATCCATTTTAGTGCAACAAGAAAGCAAAGGAAAGCCTACGAAAAATATCCGTATGAAAACCATTAACCTTTTGCTGTGCCGTGAGAGTTCCTTGTTGCATTTCTTCAGTCTGCAGAAGGGAAAACTGCAGTTTGCAGCCCAATGAAGTGCTATAACAGCAGGACATGCAGTTCTCAAGTATCATTCAAATGTCAACTCTTCTCTGACGCAACTGGTCCAGTTTTATCGTTGAGCCTCTGTGTAAGAGAAAATACTTCTCAAAATCAGATTATGAAATACAGAGTTAAGTAAAATTAAATTCATACAAATGACAAAGCAGATGAGGCACATGTACTAGAGCTACCTAAATAGTAACTTTTGCATTGTAAAGAATAATCATGCATCGCAGAATAAGAGGAGGGAAAGGACAGGCTAATTAAAGGAGTTCTCCCACACTGAAGCAACTCATACTGCGGCCATCGCAGCTCACATTACGAAGCACCAATTTTGCTTCTGCTTTCACACCAACAAGACTTGCTGTTCCGGGCTGTTGGCCTCTCCTTAGAACTGCATGATGGCCAAGACAAATACCAGGTGACCTCTCCTACGTTTCAACCACACGAGAAGGCCAAAATCTACACTTCTCCGTCAGAACAGAAATACAATTTCCCCCGTCATGATCATCTTTCATAAATTGCTACAAAAGACATTTCCTGCAGGTATTGAAGGGGACTGAGCAAAAACCTCATCTCATTCATCAAGCATTCAGAAATGTTTGAAAGCCTGTTCCAACAGGAAATGAGATTAAAACATTCAAACTTCTGGCAAATAGAGAATTTGTTAAAAATTCTTTTTGGATTAAAATAATTCAACAATCCAAATGCAATCTGTCTCAATTCTAACCTTTAAAAAAAAAAAAAAAAAGGCAATTTTAAACGAAATTTATTTTTAAGGGTTTTGTTCAAGAGGTGTTCTGAGATTTCCTGGAATTGTTTACAGCTAACTATTGTAAGTAGAAAACCTAAAATTGTAACAGCATATTCATAAAATATCCCAGTGCTGACCGGTCACGCTGTCCAAACCTAGCAATAACCGTTTCAAAAATTTCAGAGTAAGGTCACATATAGAATAGTTTGTTCTGATGCCATCCAAACACAGCATCTCATTCACTACTGATTTTTAGAAAATGAGGGGAGAGAAATTTTAAACATACCAGAACAAATTGCGAACATTTCTAAATGAAGGCAAGGCACTGAGCAAACCCCTGTGATAGAGTGCTTCTGCTCTGACAGTCAGTGACCGGGGAGGAGCGTGATCTTAGCGGATCCCTGCAGTTTGCAGTAGGGTTGCAACATCACAACAACTGACCAAACTGGAAGGTGACAAGGACCACGCGCAAAGCTTAATAAAAGGAAACGCTCCTATTTTTGAATGGAAGGGAGCCGTTTCCAGGAAAACTGTCTTGAAAATTTATCATTTACATTTTGTGTCTCACCTTCTGTTTGGGAAGTACCACAAAGCCCAGCTGTCCGAGTCCTCCTCCACCACTGTGCCCCTACAGGAGCTGGAGGCTTTGGGGGTGGGGGGGAGCGGAGAGGGGACCAATATCTAGCCCCAAACTCTTCCTGCCCGCTGTTGCAGACAAGCTTCCTTTTTTTCACTACCACAGCCACTTGATGTCTTCTCCAAGGAATACTGGAACTTCGTCTTCCTCCTCTACTCCATCCTTCGTTTTTACAAGTTCCAAATGCTCCTTCCCTTCATCCTCTCTTATCTTAGTTGTACGATCCTTAGAGAATAAAGTCTATTCTCTGACTCCTTGAAGAAAGAATTCCTGTCTTGGGGGTGCAGGTTATGGGCAAATGCTGAAGATGATGGAACATCTTTGCCAGAAAAATGTGTCTTGTTTCCTTATCTGTCTAGGAAAGGTTTTACTGCTCTGTCAAGAAAAGGAGTCGCTGAGCCTCACCTTCCCACACCAGAACCAAGACACACACAGCCCACTCTCCTGACACCTATTTCACTTTCCCAGCAATGGACCCCTCATCTCTCAAGTCATCAAATAATCTCTGCGGCTCCCTGAGGCCTGGCCAGGACAAACTCTTCACGTAAGGTGACAAAAGGAATGATCTACAAAACGGTGGACACAAAGTTGGGGAAGAAGGTGGGGTGAGGAGGACTAGGGCTGCAGTTGTAATTACAAGAGGCAGGCAAGGG
>NW_009259584.1:612512-627755 GCF_000687185.1 Egretta garzetta
GAATGCGCAGCAGACAGGTTAGGTAGAAGTGACTACAAGGTCACAGAGTTCTGAACCTCATAAGTGCAGCCCAAGGGCTCAAGAAAAAGAAAAGAAAAAATTCTGCATCCTTGAGTTGCAAATACAGGCACATAACTTACTGCTTATCTTCTAGTTACCTCATGGAGGTACCACATTGAAAATGAGGTGAGAAATATACTTACTGTCACCTTCTGAGCTGTGTTATCTCCATGAATTGTAAGGAATGGGTTTGTAGTAGCTGCATTAAGCGGTGAGGCCTGTGTGCCTGAAAGTAAGTTATTTATGGGTATCTGTGCTCCTCCAGTAATCTGCAATTGCTGTACTTCAGACTGATGGTGTTGGTGGTGGTGATGTTGTTGCTGCACTAATTGATACAAAAGGGCCTGATGTTGTTCCTTGAGTAATATGAGGAAAGGGAAGAGAAAAAAAAAAATTCAAGAATTAGTTACTGAAAAATAGCTCCTCCCTGGGTTCCTGCTTATCCAGATCTCCAGTCAGTGCAACCTTAACCTAATCCCAGCTAATTTAGATTACACTAATGAAGTTCCACAAGACTGTAGGAAAGGGAGGAAAGTGCCTATAAAATTTCCTGAAATATGTAGCTCAGCAGAAGCTCAGCTGAGCCTGCTGGCTTTGTCAGGCCTCTATCGTAAGAAACATACCCGAGAAGAATATCAAACCTTGTCTGTCAAAGTACTAAAACTACACAATTAACAATACAAATAGTTAAACCAGTTACCTAATGGCCTATATGAATACTGCAAAGCAGAGCAAAGGCAGCTCACGAGATGGTACCCAAAAATCTTTTGCCAGAGTCCTAGTGGAATGAGAGAATAGCTTAGGACCATACATGGTCCCAAACTCTGCTGCTGAGAGAGACAAGCCACCACGTCCACACAAGACAAAACGGGACTAAAGGCACTAGGCAATGATTCTTCCAGCAATACACACAGCCCAGTAATATCCTGTAATTTAGCATGACTATCATCCAAAACTGAAAAACAAAGAGATTATCAAAACCCATAATATCAAGTTAAACACACTTCTAGAATTTGTATTAGGCTGAGGAGTTTATCCGTGCCTTAGAATATAATAGAAGAATAAATCATAATTAACTGGAAAACTTACTGATGTGAGTTGCTGGGTACTTAGTAATTGCTGAAATTGCTGGTGCTGTTGATGGAGTAGAAGTTGTCTCTGTTGGTCAGGAAGTAATCCTAGTCCCGAGGCACTGTAGGGTTTGAGAGGGTAATACTGTAGTTTATATGAAAGTATGGGAATTTTTTACTTCAACTTTCCATTGAAACAAAGAAAAGATGTATATAAACACACAGTTCCTTTTTAGCATTTTGATTGCACACTGTCAAGTATTAAATTGTCTGTCTGTCCAGTTGCATTTTTGATACATACCTAGACATTACCATCCCCCCCAGTCTCATTTCTGCTGAGCAACAGCAACATCTTGCCTGTAACCTCAGTCTACTGTGTGCACATTATTTTAAACTGAGATAATGATTACCATTTCTATATTTTTTCAAATATTTATACAGAAAGGCCAGATTTTATATGACAGCTCTTGCCAACCTTTAATATTTAGTTAACTAGCATTTACTTTGCCTTGGTTTCCTTCTAAATTCTCATCTTTTGCTATATTCTGTTGCTATTGCCTATACTTTGTCTGTAATTTAGCAAACACATTCAGCCTTCAAGTGGGCCAACCGATGGTGCCATGGAATGAAGCTGGCTGCCTCAGCTCTTGCCTACTGCTTAGCTCCCAGTCCCCATTTTCATGCCTACATAACAGCTTCCGCAGCCATTTAGGAAACTGAGCACGGAACTGATCCAGCTGACAACTGCTCTGGAAGTAAAGGGTTTCGTCAGCTACACTAGTTCACTGCAAGACCAACAGCATGAACAAGGGTGGGTTTGGAACAGAAAACCAGGAAGACAGATGGATTTACTCTTTCGGTACCAGCATTAGCTTTCACTAATTTAAAACACCCACTGAATTGTTAAGGTGTAGTTTCATGATAGGTTTACCCTGTTATTGAAAGGTTATTTCCTTCCAGCTGTACGTTTCTGTCCCCTCCCCTTGAGCTAGCTCTTGCACAATGAGCTGCATCTCGTGGGAATGGAGCTGAAACTGAAGCCAATACAAAACACACTGAAAGATTATCTATTAATGTAGATGAGGTTACTGTGTGAATGCACAAGCACTAGTACCAGCAAGCATGTGTGTGTAAGATACCAACAGGACAACAGGATCACTAGTTGTGATTGGTAGTAAGGAATTAAATTAACTTAAATCAGCCACAAATCCGCAGTTAGGCTACAACCATTTAGCTCATTAATTTTAGCTCATTTAACCATTAGACACAAGATTTACCTTGCCTTTCTACAGTAGCTAGCACACTGTAGCCCAGCTCCGTAATCACTTTGACATTTACTTTGTAATAACCAGCCAGTATGAAAATAGCCATAGTATCACCATTCTCTACTGCTGGGACAGGGCAAGCAACACATAAACTTTGTTTCGTACTTCACTGGATGGCCTCCATGCTATGGGAAACACGTGCTGGGCTGCGCTTACTGTTTCCCATCATCTACTTCACAATATCCATTATGATCATTTCTACCACACTCCTGCTTCTCAAACCTCTTGTCAATGGTCTTTTCCCCTAGCCAAGAAGTCAGTTCTGCTGACCTTGTCTCGTGCAAGCCATTTTGCCTCCGATTCTTCTTGCTGTACTGTTTTTCTCCTTGTATTATACCCCGTTCTGAAACTGCATAATCGGAACTGCACATAATATTCCAGGTGCACACACACCAGGGATTTAACATGACAGACCACAAAATGCGTAACCATTCTATTTATTCCTGATAACTGCTAGCAATGTTTGTTTGATTGTTGATGAAAGCAGAGATGACACTTCACCCACCCAAGGAAACTCCTAGATCGTCCTCCTGAGCTACAACAGGAAAACTCAAGCTAGAACTGTGCATATGTTTGCCTTTCAAATGATGACACTCATTGATTAATTAAAATTCCTTCAAACAGCTTTAAATTCAATTGTATCAAAAATATTGGTAACAACCACAAAAAAAAAAAAGTACCTTCAGTTTGACTAATACTACCATTATTTCCTTCTCTTTTTCCTTCACTTTTTCTGTATTCTTCTCTACTGGAATGAATCTTCTCCACTGATTTTTCATTCTTTTATCCCATTCTCTCTTTTTTCCTATATCATGTTTTACTGTTACACTTCTTTTTTCTGCTGTTGTTCTCCCTTCTCTTTATCCACTCTGTCTTCCTCTCTTGCTCTACACTGGCACTTGTAAGAAAATACCCTCAGCCAGCAGCTGAGATCTAAGCTTCTACAAACAAAACCTAACTGCAGAAGACAAAACACTGCAGCTCCCGAGCTTCCCAGAAGAGGCAGTTCACTGGATTTCACCACAGAGCTTTCTCTAAACCAGATCAGCTTGGAACATAAATTTAATCCTTTCTAGCTTCTCATTAAAGGGTATATGATCGGTCTGAAACTCTCCATCCTGCAGTCTTCTCTGGTTGTGAGAATGTAAGGAAACAATCCTATCTTTTCCCTGAATATAACTTAATCTCCTGGTTGCTAGCAATCTGTATTAGGCCATCTTTTTCCCAGAAAAGGATCGAATATTTTTCTCTGCCAAATGAATGTAGGCTCTTTTATATACAATTTGGAACTCTCTCACACAGCAGTGTGCAGATCAGTGTTTTTTCACCTCCCTATGACCCACTGTTAAAGAGCTCAAGGGAGTAAGGAATTGTCCTTAAAGAAGTCTTCATTTATTGGTGAATAATCTAGCTATTTTTCACATTAAACTGTCTGAACAGATTCTGAAGCTTGAGAAGTTGCTGTAAGTAGCAACTTAACAGGAACATCTGGCAAGTCTTTTAATTAAAAAAAAAAAAATACAAAAGAGTTAGAAAGTAGGGCCGAGTTCTCACGTGACTTTTCATCACCCTGGGAATACTGATTTAAGCCAGCTCCAACCTTGATCACCACCATGCAATCTAACCAGGAACGGAGAGCTCGCAACAGCATGGGAGCAAACCTCCATGCCTGCCTTGCTTGTTACCATTTAACCCTCCCACTTACGCAGTTCAAAGAGTAGTGATGCCTAGAGGAATTTGACATTAAAGAAGTAGTCAACAAGTTGCCACTGAAACAGCATTGAACTCAAGAGTGGCCGGAATGAACGGTTTCCCATATAGTTTCAGAGCCAATAATCTCAACCAGTGGGAAATACCTTTTTTTTCCCCCCTTCATGCAAAGTTATCCCAAAGCCTCTTCACAACTTAGTTCCAGTAACAGCAAAGTTTTTCATATTTTTCACCAAAGCATTTGCAATGCAAGAAATGGGAATGAGGCATGTACATGTAAGTGCTAAAATCATATTAGCACTAATTAGCATTAGTGCTTGCTTGGCCTGAACTTTTTTCCTCTAAATATACAACTAGAAATACTGAAAAATCACAGAAAGTGGGGGCAACTGTGAAACACCTCAAAAGGAATAGGGCCCAGTAAATCATCTAGACGAGCTCAATAAAGCAGAAATTATGTGAAAAATGTGTCAAGTGCCCTTTTAAATTTAAAATAAACATTAATTTAAAATTTAAAATTAATATGAATTTTTAAATAGTATTATTGAGAGAGCAGTGCAGAAAGAGATCATGCAAGAATAGAAATAGAAAAATGGAGATGCTGGCAGAGTTGTACATCATAAGCAGCTTGAAGCAGCAGAAAATAGGGAATCATTGGAGTATTCCAGACTATGAGAAAAGTTAGAATGAGAGCTAATGAACAGGATAGTAGCTGCAGTATTCTGCATGAACTGGAGTAGTCTACTACCAGGCTACTCACTCAAGAGCAGTAAAGTTGGATATTAAAAAAAGGGAAAAAAACTTCTGCAATATAAAGAGTCAAAAATGAATATTCTGCGTATTAAACAAAAACATGAGAAAACAGCAGCATGACTGGTATATTTTGGCATTACCTGAAAGTGGAAAGCATGATACAACTGGTTAATATAACTGATTTTGTCTAGGATTTCTCACTCCTCCTCACACTTTTGGTGAGAGTAATGCAAAATTCATGTGTTTTCAGCAGACCTCTGATACTCGATAAATAAGATAACTTTTCATTAACAAAATATCTTTTGTTCAATGTCTGAAACATTAAGTTCATATATGATATAAACTATGGAAAATATAACCTCAGTAAAAATATGATAGCACATCAAAACAACAGGATACACTTGGAAGCATCAGGTTTTACGAGCCTACTGAAGCAATACCACACAGTGATACTGTACACGAACATTCGGGAGCCGCCAAACAAACAGTGAGGTAAGAAACTGGAAAAAGCAGCTACAAAACCAGGGATCCCTTTGCATCATTCCAACCACATATGCCTTTTTTGGTGCGTAAACCACCATCATCTCCAAAAAGACAAGTAATCCACTCCCTAATTTGCAGCCATTTCTTTCTACACAGAACCACAGCTCTCTGGGGGGAAGGGGAGCGGGGAGAATGAGTTAGCCCGGTCTCTGCTCTGTCCCAAAACACTTCCAGACCAAGCAGTCCATTCCCCTTCCTGGAAAGCAACCTCTCCTTTTGTTACCCATTTGCCTTGCAGCTCAAGCAGCAGCAGTTCATGCTACTGAGGATACTTGGGCTTTGGGGAAGGGCTGTTACAAATACTCAAACGTGGATCTTCTTTATGCATTTAAAAATCCATAGGAACACCAGTTGAAATAATAATTTTGTTGTCTTTGGAGTCACAGATGCAGAGAACTGAAAACACCATGCAACTGTATTACTACTCTGGTTAGTTATGCCTATTACATCTTTAATTACATGACCGTATACTGTTCTCCTCCTCCCTTCCCCCCTTCTTACTGCAACAAATGGTAGCTTTTCCAGTGCTACTTTAATCATGGAAGAGCAACTGGCAGGACAAAGAATATTGTTTTCTGAAACTTTAAAAAAAAAAGAGCTGAAGCACATTTACATAATTACATTTGTTTGGGAATGTGACTTGATTAAAAAAAACAGGAAGAAATGGACACTAGGATTCCCAAAAGCTGAACAGAAAACATCTTTTCTTTAACTTCACTATTCGTGCCCCATTAAATGCCTTCTTACTATCATTCATGGATCAGGAGCAGAACCTAATTTGACAATTACAGGCTAAGGAAGAAACAGTACCTTTTGAATAAGACAGTCAAAAAGTACAGCTAAATGAAGAACAGTAGGCACTATCAGGAAAAAGAAAAATCAGCAAATTCTTACCTGTTATTTAACGTAGTTGGCAGAGGATGCGTTGCATTGGGTGGCACAGTTGCATGAGTGAGAGGAGAAGGGTTCTGTGATATTGTTGCTGGGGTCTGAATTACCCCATTTAAAGCCCCTACAATTCCATTGATTGCCAGCTGGCTGGCTGGCAGTGCTCCAATTATTCCACCCACACCAGGCACTGCAGGAATGGTGGAGGTTACAGTCTGCATACCACTAGCTAGTGCCCCCACTGTCACACCATTGACCTGTTGAACTCCTGTGACTCCTGAGCCTTGCTGAGCTGGACTCTGCCCAGCAGGTGGTGGAGTGGAAAGAGCTGATGAACTGCTGGTGCTTTGTCCGCTGGAGGTTATCTCCTGGTGCAAAAACAAACAACAAAACCCCCTCAGCTGCATAAAATTTCACCTAACAGCACAATGCAAGGACTATGATGAGTTAACTTGTAACAAGTTTAAGTTTAGAAGAAACAAATAAAAATTACCTGATTTAATACAGGAAGAGAATTGTCTGGCAAAAAACTGTTTCCCAGATGAGGACTTTTACTGCTGTTCAAGGAATCCGTGCTAGGTGCTAAAGTAATTATTTCAAAAAACACACAGTGGTTAATTTTCTGTAACATGCAAAAAAATATTTAGAATAATTATTTCAAAATAACATCAAAGGTAAACATCAAAACTGTAAATTCAATCTTAAAATCATTGCTGAATAGTAAAATATTAACTAAATAATTGGTAAATCAATAGATGCAAACAGACGGGCTCCAGACTGAAGTAAAAAAGAAACTGCACCGAAACAAGTAGTAACGGTTCATATAAATCTTCCAGTTGGCTTCTAAACATTTAAACACACCAACAAATACTTAGTCTATATTCGTCCTACATGTATATGCCATCAATAGCATACGTGGATGAAATAGATATTTCATATAAATACACGTTTGAATTACTTTGACATTCTAATACTCTCCTCTACTTACCTGCTTGTACTGGAAAGGCATGTACTTGATGAGAAGGGCTAGGATTTGAAGTTATTGTTGGGAAGGGCACCGAAAGCTGGGCATTGAGTAGCTGAAGCCGCTCCTTCTTAGCAGTCAGATTCTTTATTTGTTCTTCTAACCGCCTATTTTCAACCTGAAGTTGGTGTAATGATTTAAGCATTCCTAAAACTAAGGTAAAAATGTGTATGTTATCTTTCACAACCACATACAAAGAATGAAGAACATCTTTATTTTTTTTAAATTTCTGTATTACAATTTAAGACTAGCATTAAGTCATATGTGAAAATATAAATAAATTGATTACTGAAAGATACATTACAGAAATTTGACTTTAAGTGGAACAGTTTAGGATCGATTTTGTGTAATTTGTAGTGCAGAAAAAAGTATGCAGCATGTGATAGTAATTTTGCAATATATCTACACCCTGGCTTAAATACAGATGAAGTCGTGTCATGAGCACTGACATCCATTTTAAGCAGAAGGCAGTACATGGTAACTTATCCCCAAACCAGAATATAAAAACAGTATTATTTTAGTAGCACAGGTTAATTGCATAGTTGAGAAAAACCTATTTCAGCTGCAGTACTAGAAATTTTAAATATTATCAGAACAGAAGTTCTGACAAACACGCATTCAACTAACAGTACAGCCAACCAACAACATTTATGTAAAGACAAGCAAGTTTGTGAAAAGGGAGTTTTTGTGCTTTGATGTCCTGTACAGTGAATCACAAACTTACAGAAACAATGAAAAAAAAAAGTCATCCAACGTGAAGTTATCCTGACACACCTTGTTGTGAGCAGGAGCTCTCATTTGCTTTGAGCGGCGATCTACAAATCACCCAGCAGGGAGCACTGTGTGAGCACTGCAGTTGCCACCCCTTTTTTTTGCAGAAAAAGGGCATCATCTTCGGTACTAACCTGATTTTTACCAAGCAGTTTTCTCAAACTCCGATTTGGTTTCAGAACTTGGATTTCCCAACTAGCACTAGAGTGTGACTGTAAAACCACAAGGATAGCCTTTTTTTTTTTTTAAATTCTAAATTGTATTTGTTTAACATGACCTCTGGGCCTACTACAGACATAAGTCTACTGGTATAGGCACATCTGGTCATTTCCCAAGGATTTAGCTTTTATCCCTCCTCTTCAAGAACATACAAAGGAACCCTCAGTGAGCCCAAATGAGATGCAATAAGACTTAGCTAAACCTGTCCTCCAGCTATCATGTTTAAAGGATTATCCCTGCATGAATTTCCTCACAATTAGCATTTTTGTCAGGATACCATTCATAAAAATACCAACTAGATACCACTTTACACTACCAATGAGAAGAAGAATATGTTCAATAAAATATAACACAAAACCCTACCTGGTATTAAAAAAAATTTTTTTCAATGTACTCAGTCATTGTCTTTGGTACTGATATATTGTTGAATATGGAGATCCAAGTGATCTGCTCATCACTTATGCTTTTAACGTATTCATTCTTGGACTATTACACTCTATTAAACATAACTTGAGAAGATTTGCTTGCTTTGAGAATTTCACAAGAAATGCAGAACATAGTAGTGGTATGAAAGCCCAGTGGGACACCTGCCTAACATCTGTAAATATTTTTTTAAAACAGCAACAGAAGTAGACAGATTAGAATTAAAAAATGAAAAATATAAGAATAGAAAATTATTATGCCAATTTATATCATATAGTATAAAGCAAACTGGGGAACTGTGCTGTACTATTTACATTAGTGGATCTAAGAGTCCAGAATTTATTTCCAAACTCTGCAACCGACCAGCTGGATCTGCAAGTCACTTCCTCTTGCATGACACAATTTCCCCATCCATAAAAATGTAGATAATTATAGAGAATTCTTTTGTAATCTACTGAAGGCATGTGCTGCATTAAGGACTATGTTACAGTTACATACTACAGTTATATTTCCAGTCATAGCAGAAAATAAGTTTTCTTTAAATTCTTGGACAAGCACTGAATGGCAGTTCTGAATAAGGCAGTTAACAAAAGCAGTAATAAACAGAATGTGAGTACTTACTGTCACTAGGGGTGCCTTGCTCTAATAAAAACTGCTGTCCTTCACTCCATTGCCTTTCCAGAAGCTGTTCTATGCTGGCTGCTACTGGGGGCAAATTTTCCCCACAACTGTTCCCTGATTGATCATAGCGAATCTGCAAGCTGCTTACAGGGGATCTGTTGAAAATATTGCAATTTAATATTTAAAGAAAAGGATGGAAGGAAACGTATTAGTAAAAGGCTGTTGAAGTTTCTTACCTTATATCAGACCTTAGTACCTACATATCTTAATGCTTCCAAGACTAAGTTAATTCATCAAAATCACTAAAGAACTCCCGGTTCTCACTGCCAAGGCTTTAATAAAAGAAAAATGTAATATTTCACAGCGTGAGAATTTATACTGAGAAAGCACATAACCTCTTCCTGCATACCGACGAACATAATACCTAACTGACAAACAGCATTGTATTAAATTATACAACACATACTTCTACAGCAGGAAACCATTGTGTATGGATGGATACAAAGAGCACCTGTCTTGAAAAAACCCCGAACAAATAAACAAACAAACAAAAAAATCTTCGAAACTTTCCCAGAGAAAACTGGGAAAATAAAACCAAGGTATTAAAATCAGCACAGTAATGGTACTTCCACATAGAAAGGCCATGTATAATTCCACTGCCTAACTTGTTCTAAGAAGAATTACGTAAAAACAGATTTTTGAGGGACTATGTGAAAATATTATTTCACAAGGGACACAATGAAAGTTAAAGTTATCCTCTGGCTGTCCTGTGCACACTCAATATAGTTCCTTTTTCACTCATAATCACACATAGTTCAAATAATCCCTTTGCCATATGTCTTTTCTCATTCAGGAGAAAATTAAATATTCAGCAGAGCCACTAAGAAAGCTGGGTACCTCTCAGGTCCTGTGAGAAGGCTTCTTTTGCATTGGATGGGGCAAAATTTAAACTGTGAGCAAACCCAGATGCTCAGGGTATTTCTGACTCAGGATTCTGGCCTCATGTACGCATGGCCCCATTCCTCATACATGACCAACACCAAAACCCACTAAAAGTTGGTTGGTGGTTTTGTTTGTTTTGTTGGTTTCTTTTTAAATCAACTCCAGTGAGGCTCAGATTCAGATTCTCATATATTAGTTATTCCTGTAAGTAATAACTATTGGTACCATCACAGCTGCACTGTTCCACATGTAGTGCAAACTTAGCAACAAGACCACCATAGTCCCAGTATAGGGCAACATACAGGGTTCAGGAAATCAGTGTGTTAATTATGATTAGCGTAATAAGCAGTGGTCACAGCACATTAGCTACCTAATGACTGTCAAGCATTTTGTAGGCACCAGAGCAAAGCGATTTTTACGAGAAAAGGTTTTAAGTAGGTGACTTAAGAGCTCTGTAAGTATTTATAAATAATTCCTCTTTTGCATACAGGATGAAAGAAGAAAAACACTTGTTAAAACAAAAAGCCCTGATGAATGGGTAACCAAGGTAGTGTTTTTTGACAAGAGATGACAACTCAACAGCATTTAACAGTTCAGCACAGACATGGCAAAACCAGCCTTAAAACCAGTTGTATACACAATGTGCTGAAGTGATAAGAAGGAAGGTTTATGCGGAAACATTCTGAACAGATGTACTACACTCCCCACAAACAATGCACTTTTAAAAAAACATCCAAAACCAACAAACAAATCAAAAACCAGAAAAGAAATACAGAAAACCACCACACAAGCCCCCCAGCAACTTCTTTCTCTGTACGCATGCTTTTGAAGGGCACATAACGCTACTCTAACAGATTGCACCATTTGAATTATAAATCACCAACAAAATTCTTGTTGGGCTTTGGACTGTTTCCTATCAGTTTCACAAAGGTAGAAACAAAGCAACACATGACTATATAACTTCTGCAATCCTTCACTGAAAGCCTGTAGAGAAGGAGGCAGGGGTGGGGGGGAATATCTAGATTTCCATGTATCACAACATTAGTCAATCCATCCTCTTCCAGCTGAACCCCTACCTCATCCATTAGACATGATATGGTTCCTGCATACTAGGGTTGAATCCTTATTCCAAATAGCTTTTGATCATAGTTTCCAATAGGAATATAAATGTGCTGTACACACAGGTCTGATGCTGTCACTGAGATGGGAATCTCTTGTTTTATGTTTCATACCTTGCTTACTTTCACAACTGTTTTTTGTTTAAGTTTGGGGTACAGTTATTCATACTCTTATAGTACTAATTGTAAGCAATATTGAATTTAGATATAGGCATACACACGTATTTCAATGCAGGCATTACAAACACGTTTTTAAATCTAAGGTTAAGTATGGAGTAAAAAAAGTTTGAGTGCTACCTTGGGAAAAGCAGCAATTCCTTTGCAAAATGGAAATAGCTCACATATACCAGGTATATTTATATTTCTCATATATATTAAAACTTTAAATATGACAGCTTAAACATCAAACACTGTGGTTATATAGGTGTACAAAGACATAACAATATGAATTTGAAATGACCATACAGCTCATGAGTCACATACATCTCCAAAAAGCAATCGTTTTCATCAACAGCAAATTATTGTTTCTGCAAGTGTTTTTATTTTAAGCAACTATTTGAGCTTGTTTTTTTCGGAGAAGTGTGGTATTTATGATCTCATACACCTCAAAATGGAAGAGAGTCAGAAGTTGCAGAAAAATAATTTTAATAGATAAAGCAGGTAACATTCAAGGTTGCAAAGTTTTCAGATAGCATATTTTTGAAGTTCGCTTTTTATTTACTCTGAGCTGTATTTTAAGCAATCAGACTTATTTATTTAACTGGGGAAGGCGGGAAGTTACCTACACATTTTAGAAACTTCAACATACGCGTGATCTTTATTGTCGCACAACCAGGGGTGAAATTTGCTGACTACTGAACTTAATTGAAGGATAAGTTTTCTAAATTTTTTCCATGCTACGTATTTCAGACTAAGTTTTTCCATCTTTCAGTTTTGGAACTACAGCAGTGATTCCCGCCCCCCCGCCCCTTTTTTTTGCTTGTTTTTGAAAAACTCTGCTGCCAAGCAAAAGCTATCTGCTCTTTGCAAAGTGATACAGCTTCCATACGTTGAAGGAAGCTCTGCAGTTCTGGACAGAGGTGGCCTTTGTTATCATACAGTTCTCCTCCTTTGCAATCCCCACCAAAACCAGCTGAAATTTGACCATGTTGTAAGTGCTGCACTGTATATACCCTGAATATACACTTTGTAGAAGCATCATATTTAAGAAGTTTAGCTTCCCAAATATTCTACCTGAAGACAGCCTGAACACAACTATGGGCTACTGCAAATCAGACAAAGACCGGGCCTTTGCATATTAACTAAGGTGGCATTAAAACCTGTAATTACCACAACACATATGCATAAGAGGTCTACTTAATATATGATCAAAAGTTCTTGAATTTCCTAGTTGTTGAGCATTTCCCTCTGCAAAATTCTCCTAACTTACTTGTCTGTATATATACAGGCACGTTCCTTATTTACAGAAAGATTTATATATGTATTTATACTGAGAACACCGTCTAAACTAATTTGTGAAATCTCTATTTATTGTTCTAGAAGCAACACGTATCGGAAAGCTTAAAAGCCAGTTCATGACTAGGTAATAACACCTAAGGATTACAATGAATATTCTCACCCCATTTGACAAGGATTCTTTTGATTAATTAAGGAATATAATACAAGATCAACAACACCAGGCATGTACATTAAGTTATCTAATTTGGAGATATTTATTATAAATTACTGTAATAAACACATGCTGTAAGAATCACATTCATTGTTACAATGCTGTATCTGTGTAACGACCATTTTTTAGCTATCCTAAAATCCTTTTCAAGATAAAACCCCCATGGTTAGTCCCTAAGTAAAAAAAAAAAAAAAAAAAAAAAAAGTAATAACACTATAAAAATCTAATTCATATGTATCCAGTACAGAAAATAAAGCCCTTTAAAAACAAAGATACATTTAAAATACACAGAAAATATTACTGAAGTATTTAAAACACAATACTGAAATTTTAAGAGCAAGTATTTTAAAACAAAATAATGTGATACAATTCCAGCAGAATTCTTATGTCAAACTTCCGTAGTAGAGGTAAACTGCAGCAGAACAGAGAATTGCTGCATATTTTGAAGCGGTGAGGGAAAGGGAAGAAAGTATTTGTTTGAAATTTTTACTGGTATTTAACTTCTCAGACCACTTTATCCCTGTGATCATTGTAGCCTCTAAGTCTATGGGATTTTTGAATTTTTGCAAATACGACGAAAAATACTATTACGGTAACAAATTTGAGGAGATAATTAGTACATGTGGATTAAATGATAGGTAAATCCCTCTAAAGCAAGTCTAAATTTCTTAAGTAACGTCCTTCATTTGTAAACCTAATTTTGGTTGATATAAAAGTAAATTTCAGCACATTCTTAACTATCTGGAGATATTAGGGGTTTTTTTTAGATGGATATATTTATATAAAAATAAATGTATGTATACATGTCTATATACATATACACCTACATATATATATAGGCTTGTAAAACACTTATGTATTACTAGTAAAAAGACTGAAGTTTCCAAATCTTAAAACATTTCCTCTGCCTGCACTCTCCAATGTAAATAATGCTTACCGTGGTGAGAGACTTCCTCTGGGTGAACCTCCTCTGCCAACAAGGCTGCGGCTATTATCTCCGAGATCTTGATCTGCAGTGTAAATATTTCACAGCTGATAAATCGACTCTTCTCAGATAAGAGTTTTAAAGCTGATGTAGATATTTTAAAAATACCTTAAATCTCAACTTCTATCTGTAGTTACTGCTGAAGAGTGAATACGTAACTAGTTTAAGATTGCTGAACTGTAGCATGTAAGGTGTTGTCCTTACACATTTCTGAGGCTGTACCAGGCCATGGATTATGTTCACTTCTTTCATTCCTTTCAGTTTTACAGCACAGAAGCGTGGTTTGCATTTGCAGTACCCTCCCCTCAGCCACTTTTAATTTCTACGGTGAAAGTAATGAATCACAGCTGTGGACAGCTAATCTGTATGCTTATCACAGCAAATCCTGATGCTCTGTATTTTTTTAACACTTTGCATCCCAAAACAACTCATAAAATATATAACGTATTAAACTTACCGCTGCCATCTAACAAGCACACATTATTCTGCAAATTTACGGAAAACTTTATGAAAGCGTGTAATTCACTAATTCCTATTTATAAGCAGAAGCATAGGAAAGTCCCTTGCTAAAAACGTAGTAAAACAAACAAAAAAGGCCTCATTAAATATACGAAAACGTTTTGCTTGGAAGGACTCAAAAGGGTTATTTTCCCTATGGCCTCTCAATAAAATAACCCTATCTGCCCCCTTCAAGGTTGCCCTCCCCCTATTCTGAGTCAAGCGACCTCCGACCTCTTGGAGGGCAAAGACATGACTGATCCATTCTTGGTAAACTGCTAAACTCATTCCCTTCCCCCAAACAGGCATGACTACTACGACATGTCAACAAATCCTTACGGAGGGAATGAAACAAAGCAAAGCCAGCGGCTCATTAAAACTGTAGAGGAGAGCCAGCAGTACAAAATGCCAATCGGTAAATATTCACAAGATTATTAAATGCTGCAGAAGTTCTCTAACGGGCTCTCTTTCACACGAAGTTGTATGTAATGCAATTTCATGAATTATGCAAATAAAGGTTTAAACTATTCACGACAAAACCCAGAGCTGTGTTACTCTCGTTGCAAAGAGCTCCGAACTGAACACATCAATCACAGAAGTCACAGGAAACATTTTTGCATTCCT
>NW_009259584.1:627787-652998 GCF_000687185.1 Egretta garzetta
GGGGGGGGAGAAGAAAACCCGCGCTGTTCTGCAGGACGACTGAGAATTTACTTCCAACACATAACAACTTTATACAGACATTTAATAACCAAATGCTGACCAGAGTTCAAAAATAAAATTTAACAATCTTTTAAAAAATACTTAAAAGTCTGTAAAGTTGTACATTTGTCACCAGCAGCAGGAAGCTTACCTGCTTGGCTGTTTTCAGACTGAGCTATAAGTGCTGCCATTGCTGAACTGGGATTCAGCCTATTGCCGTACATATGGGATGGAGGCAGACTGAGAGAAGATCCAGGTAGGGTGCTTGCCTGCAAGAAAACAGTTAAAAAACTTGAATCCTTTTTTTTAATAGGGGGAGAAATGCTAAATATATTTTAAAGAAGCCTTCCTGATGCACGATTATTATTTTTTTAAGTTGAATGTTTTTTTAAAAACTGAAGGTGTTTGAAAGCAAAAAAATTATTTTCCATTTGTGAGTACCAAAATAGAATAGTGCTTTGAAAATGTATCAGGTTTTAAAGTGTGTTTTACTTGTCGTTGGCAAGATCTGTTAATAAAAAACTCTTCTGATAAAAAAATTACTGCAGCAAATATTAAAACTACCTACATTGCATTTTAAAACAACCATCATGTAGCAGGATGGGTAGACTTCCTCACGATCCTGAAGTATGCACTCAATACTAGGACTTAGTAGCATGGCGACCATGTGGTTATCCTACTAATTATTTAATCTTATTAAACCATTTACAAAATAAGGGCAGGTAGACAACAGATGTCTCACAAATGCTTGGGTTCCTTACATCACAAGCCGGCTGTGGAGGTCAAAAGGTCCAACTTTCAGCTCTATAGTTTAACTACACAGAGCCATATTTCCTTTGCTCGACTCGGTCATTAGTAAAACCTGCACACTATTTTGTTACTTCCTATTTTGATAGACTTGGAAGCCTGGTGTTTTTTTGTTTTGTTTTGTTTTTATTTTAAAGAACGCAAACAGCCATTACAAGTATGTTTTCTATACAATAGGGGGCTCGCCGAATCACAGCTTTGCCCTGACCCCATATAAGGAACTGTATTTTTGGCAGTTGGCCAGCTCTACTTATTGAAGAGCTCCCAAAGTTTGTGTTCATTCATGTTGCTAACCACAATTCTGAAGGTCTCTGCTGGGACTTGTGCCAAACAAGCGAAAATGAACCCTTAAACAGATGAAGCTAAGGAGGCTGGCCAAAATCTTGCATAATCCAACGCAATAAAAATACCTTCTTCCTTGGCTGCTTATGCTTTTTCCCTTTCGAAGAAAAGATTTGTGTCAAATGCTCAGTTGCAGAGACAGGCAATCAAAGAAAAAGAGGCATGGCTGCTTATTAAAAAGGCATTTTCCTACACGATTAAAAAATTATTTCAGAACAAAGAAAAGATTGCAATATTTCAGGGGGAGGGGAGGGGATACACAACCTGTGTGATCACTGGTTTTAAAATGAATCTTTTAAGAAAATGTAAACAACCTTTACAAAGGAAACTTTTTTTGAAAAACAAAAAAAAGAAGGTGAACAGTAAGGAACTCAATTTGTGGGACATTTTGACATGTATAACTGCACACAGGAGACAGGGGAAACATACTGGTTATTACAGCAAAATATTACAGAGTATAAACTATGTCTCTGGAAAGAATCACACACTACCATTAAGTTCTGGCTTTCAGCCAACATATTAAACTTGATGAATGGACTTTTATGAATTCACACAACTGTTTTCAATGATGCTTTATTTACTATATACTGGTGAGAAATTGTGCCTGATACTTATATTCTTCTACTGTCACAAAGTTAGAAAGAACCACAAATAATTACTTACAATGATCAGGCTTTTTTCACTTTTCAGTTTAAAGGTGTGTGCAAGATTGCTAGACACAGAACCAGTTTCACTTCAAATTTGGGTGCTATTTCTTTTTTTTTAAAGAATTGCATGTCTTTAGTAGAATTAATCTGAATTAGTTGTAATTCTTAAAAATAATGCAGGCATTTCCACCTACCCCGGTATAACAGCTTCCAGAAATGCAGTACTGTGACACTTACTGATGAAGGCAGCAATACTGCATAGCTCCTGCTATTTTCCTTAATAAGCTCCTATAGCGTGATTCCAAGTCAACTATTACTGTTCACTAGCAACCTTCAGCTGTTTTCCTCTCAAAACCAAAACAAACTTCAAAAAAAAGTAGTTTTTTGTCAAATTCTTTCACTGAAGAAACCTTACAGAATGGAATATTACAAGATTCAACCATTATTCGCTTCCCTATCTAAGAGACAATACTAGCAAAATAAAAATATATATATACTTTATTTAAATAAATTGGTGGAGGTTATTAATTCTATTGATATAGTTTGTGCCTTTTTTTACACTACAAACACCAGGTCTTATTTCTCTTTAGTTTTAGAGTATTTCTATACGAGATTTCTCTTAATTCTAGTAAGCAAACTGCACACATTTTACACAGAAGCTGCTATACTTACTCTCACTTTATGTAATTCACTACAAGGCTGCTTAAAACCTTGCAATACCAACTATACATTAATTTATGATGGCAGAGCAGCTATAATCAGCAAGGAGAATACATGTTTATTTGACTGAAATGTGCCCAAATAGCTTTAAGAACTTTCTAAAAGTATCTAAGTATCTTGAAAGGAGTTGCTAAAGCCTGTTGAGTAACCATCACATCACAAAACAAAAGACATCAAAGGAATTAAACAATGTTTGCTAAGTGGGTTGATATAACAGATCAAAAGACTTAGCATGATTTAAACAATATCCAAGAACTTGAGTTTTTTCACAAGTGGTGGTTCACCCTAAACTTAACCCCTGTTTATACTTTAAAATAATAGTAAAGGTGTCCTACAACTTGGAACAACAGAAGTTCTAGTGCCATCATGTATCCTCTGCAACTCTCAAAAGGAGAAAGTCACATTAGGTAAATTGTTCAAGTAAGCTGGAGGTAAATAGAAAACTTTTTTAAAATACTTTTTTTAAATGGCAATGTAAAATGACAAGAATAACGATTTGCGAAGCTTTATTATGTATGTGACGACTTCATCTGACAGGAAAGTAGAGGAGGTGGAGGAGTGCTACATTATTTAAAGGTGAAATATGAGCTTCATGTTTCACTCTCAGTCGAAACAAGCTGTAGCAAGCATTTATTAAAAATGCGCAATCATCCTGTCAATACATATTAAGGTCACAGGACTGAAACGTTCTAAAATGCAGAACTTTTAAAGCTGTAGTATTCTTTACTTCAACTGATTCTGTTTAAACAGTCAACACAATACACAATCAAAATGTATCAACTAATAAAATAAAGAGACTGCTAAGTATTTATTTCGAAAAGGCAGCAAATTTTCCTGAAAAGATTTTAGCAGAAGGATTTAAGCCCATCTAGAGGTATATAATACACTGCTTTCATTTATGGCATGTTCAATAAATCAGTAAAGCAATAAGCAGCAGAGCAGCACAGAAGGAAGATACACTATAATTCATGGAATGCCCGAGTGCAATAAGAATAAATGATTGATATTTGATTGATGCTTAAAAACACTTTCTCTACAGCAAGAGAGGAAGTGCAAGTATATTCTTCTAATTAAAGAACTAGATTTGCAAGTTAACCAAATTTAACTCACATATTTAAGTATCCTCTGAAATATTTAAAATAGTTTTATATTTGTTTGCATCACTCCAAAATGGTGCTTTACTGTAACAGTATGACTATGAAGTTTACCAAGTTGACAACCATTTGCATTCATAACCGGACATTTACTTAAATTTCCAGGGAAAACACTGTCTTCATTTCAAAAGTTACATGCTCTTTAAGCAAAAAAAATAGAATGGGAGAAAAATGAGACAATACTTAGCTGTATACAATTAGATTAGGTCTCAAAAATTTGAGAACCTTTGAACATGCCTATTCCCCTGTGCCTTTCAAGTTTTATGCTATGAAATATTTTCTGATAACAGGCCTCATTTCTGTCTCAGCTCCACACCAGTAAGGTTTTAATACTCAGCGTGTGATGAGAGATGAAACCAAGTGTGAACAACTTTCGGGTCCCATGAGTAGGCTGACTGTTGAAGCTGTCAGGTTCAATTGCATCATTCCACATTATTCAATGCCCCAAACTGCTCCCTAATTGTTAGGGGCTTAACATATTCAAAACCATTGTTTAGGCTAATGCTGAAATGCCTACAGTCGAGTTTCCATAAAGAAAGGGGAGGGATTTAATTGTAGTTAAACCATTACTGAACTCTCATCCTTTCATGATAGGACAACAAGAATGGCCGGAAGAACCAATTCCAAGACAGCTTCTTAATCAGTTTATATCCAATCAACATCCCTTTTCCTCTCGGCTTTAAAAATAGTCATTGCTATATTGTAGCTATGATGATTATGATGATGTTATGATGATGCTTTACAATTAGTGACAGATCACCTAATGACCTACTTCAGCCAATACATATTTGTGAACAATAATTTCAAAGGTTGTTTTTTTCTTCTTTAAAATAAAAACGTATCACTGCTCCTGCACTCTCTATATCCCTTGAAGTACGAGTACCAGATTAATGCGATGGGGGTCATACCGTTTACCAATCACACTAGGTTCTTCAGCACAGCACGATGCTGTGATAGAAAGAGCAAAACTACCCCTTGCTCCTATTAACACAAAGTAAAGAAATCAAGAGCAATAGATATCACCAACAACTACTTGTTATGGCCAACTACTACTGAAAACAGTATAAAAAAATTTTATGCAGATGAAGTTTAAAGCTAAATTTTCTGCAAGCTATTCATTCTGCTACACTTCTGAGAAGATGTTGCTAATGCTTTCCATGCAACTCTAGCTTCATGAAATAACGGAAGGAAAATCAAGCACTAGACCAAATACTAACATCAGCTTACTTCATCTAGAAGACATCTTAAAGTGATGTATTTTGGTCAATGGCAAGCAGTGTTTATCTGAACAATGTACTACTGAAAATAACATCAAAATTAAAACCTGCATGGCAATTAAATGAACTTAGAAATTCAAACATATTAACGCTCTGCACATGATAGTAAAAAATTAGTAATATACATATATATAAATTGCTTTTCTTGAGAACTGAAAAGAGCTGCCTATGAAGTAATAGCAGCAAAAGCAACCTGGCCTTATGTTTCCTAGCTTAACTTGGACAAGTGAAGAAAAGTGATTTTTATCCCTAGAATTTTTAAGGCCAGTTATGCTATGGGGAGCATATAACAGTTGGCTTTTCTTGGGTATTCAATGCAAAAGGAAGAATGCACTATTGCTTCCTTTTATTCTTCCAGTACTTCTGGTACCATCTTTAACTTCCTTTAGGAGATGCGGGGAGAGAGACTGCTACATGTCATCACTTGCCTTTTCTGAATTCTGTTCACTGTTCATCTGGGACGGCAATACACACCCATAGAAGGGTGGCCAGACTGCAGTTAACTACAGCAGCAATGCAACCAAATTTCTAGGAAGCCCAAGAGCTCTGCCACATCAACAGCTTTTCATGCATCACTTTCTGCAACACAACTTGTGAGTATTTTCACCACAAACATGAAATTTGCTTAGAAATCTTACGTAGACCTTGCTTCCAATGGAAAAAAAATCCAAATTCCTGTTTATTTTCCTATATGCCAAGAAATAGAGATGGAGTAGAGGACAACACTGGAAATCCTTAATAAAATACTGTTTCCATATTTCTTCTGAAAACCATCATATGACTTTTCAAAACAAACAGCACAACACAAGATAGTATTAAAATGCAGCATGATAAATGCTATATATTTCAGCTAAACCAATACTTTCATTTTCACCTTTTTCATTTCTGTTTTGGCTTTCATAGTTGTAAGTTGAACGTAATTAATTTTCAAGCAAACTGTATCGACTTCTTCACTAAAACAGCCTACAGCACTATTGATGACTGAAAGCAAAAAAAGTACTTTTTACAGCTAACCTCACCTCACCTGCTATCATACATGTATCACCAATGTGAATCAATCCCAAACATCCACTGTAGTCTTTTACTCATTCATTCTACGAAAGCAATACTGGGATTAAAACGATAATCCACCCCATTCTGCCACCATTACTATCCAAGCACTTTGAAGTCCTTAAAGTTTGGGATTTTTTTTAAATCAGGTAATCAAGGTGCATACAATAAATGTTTTCACTAACTGGCTGAAATTAACTGAAAAGCTTAATTAGGAGGCTGGAAAAGTTAAAATGAAATCAGAAGAAAGGTTTGTGATATCTTAGAATAAAAAAGCAACTTTTCAATCAAAAAGCATTAATTACAAATGTACAAATTATTATAATTAAAATCTGTCAGGAAAACTGTATACATGACAGGTAAAATCATCCTATGGATACATTATCCACATCATTACTACTTTTTATGTTACTAGCAAAAATAAATACTTTGGACTTCCAGCTGTAATGAATACTCTTGCTTATGACCAAGCAAATAATCAAATACTGTCTTTGAGAATCAATCGTTTTGATTAAATGTACAAATAAATCCTTCAATTAAATGAAACCATCTAACCTTCAAACAGCAGCACTCAAATATTTTCCAAGAAGGGTATGAATGAATGCAACTGGGAAACACAATAGGATTTGAAAGGTAAAATGAAAAATTAATGGCACACCTACAGAAACTAATTTATACCTCTGCCCAGTGTACAACAAGGGCACATCAAGTCATTAAAAACCACATGGGTAGAAGGCCTATCTTCCAGTAATGTGAAAAAGCTATAACCTCAACTGTACTACCATTTACTCCTCTCTTCCATGTTAACTAAGCTGGATATTATATAAAATTTTAACCAATTAAAATCTATTTATTTATAAACTAACACAAAAAAAGAGACTTGTACAAAAACTTAATAGAATGCTACCTCACTGAGAGGTCTTCTTTGTTGTTTCGGTTTTTTAAAAGGAGGCTTTACAGAGATAAGACCCTAGGATTCTTCCACCTCGCCCACAAACCTAACTGAAAACAGCTATCATTTCGACACAAATCCCTTTTACCTCAAGTTTGTTCCTCCATCCTTTTCATCTACCTCTGTCTTCATAGCACTTAACCTGTATGTGCTTTACATAGACAATGGAAGCAGCATCTTACCCAAGAATCTGTTTTCCTTTGGAACATTAGTCTATGTATCAGGAATCAAAAAATCACTCTCATACTGAGTAGCAGAAGGAATAACTTGATTAAGAAACAAGCCCAGCATACCCATCTAGTAATCTATTTTCTTCATGTGAGTATTTCAAAGAAAGCCAGACACTCATAATATGGTAAATAATGGATCTGAAAGAAAAGTACCTACTCTCAAGATCATCTATAATTTCAAAAATAGTAATAATAAAGAATCAGCCACTTATAAACATTGACATTTTAACTTTCTAAATAAACCTCAATAGTCTTTGCTATTTAAGTGATGAAACAAACACCTACAGTAGCAGAATTACTGCTGTGTAAAAATGCTTGCAAGATTCTCAACATTTTATACAAGGCCTATAAGGACGCTGCCTCAGCAATGAACTTTGCAGCTTATAACAAAGCATACACCATGTCACTTTGAAATCTTTTTCAAGTCAAATCTAAACATTCAGTTTCATCTAAATATTTTTTATTTATTCTTTCCATTGCATACAGACTAGAAAATTTCACATTTTTCACATTCAACACCATTACTATTGTCTCAGGCAGCTAAATTGAAGTAGTGCTACACTCAGTTCAACGAAGAGGTCAATGTGCCTCAGTTGCCTGGAGACTGATGGTTGCTACAGCAGCACCAGATAAGCCAAGCTAAATAAGCTTCAGCTTGAAGGCAGAAAACATTTATTGCTAGACCGAAACATTGATGCAGTTGTCTCAGCATGCAGCACTGCGCAAAATCATGCAACTGCCTTTCAGACTACCTGTATATTGCATAAGTCTACGCAAAGACAATCTTACTGAAGAAAGAGGAAAATACAAAAAGTAAAGATTTTAATTGGGCTAAATACTAGATTACTTGCAACTATGATTCCTTTGTTCTTCTAGTTAAGTCACATGTTAGAAGGAATTTTCCCTCTGGCTGTAAATTCTTCCTCCTTGCTACTCTCCTCCACCCCCACCCCAAAAATCCTCAGTTAGATTGAATGAGAAGAAAATTAGATTTTGACCCATTCTGCCTAGAAGTAACAAGGAATTAAAACAGCTTTTAAGTGACAAACAAGAGAATTTAGATGGAAAAACCTTTACTAGCATGGCTCTTTTGCATTTTTTATTTTGCAAGATGCTTACATTTAAGTGGCTGTGACACAAATACAGTTTAGTGCTTTTGGAAGGAAAGTCACTATTTTGCACTGACATCTTACACCATGGTACCAAACCCCTCTCTGTCTACAATATACTGAGGGATGCATTTAGCACACTTTCTAGATCTGCCAGTGCTGGCAGTTTCCTGTGGCAATGAGTCCCAAGGATGAGCAACATATTCTATTAAGAATTATTTGGTTTTGTTCTGGGTGTGTTGGCTTTTCCTTTTATATCTTTTTCTTAAGTTACAAGATAAGGAGAAGAGAGTAATTTCAGCATTCAAACAGTCTGTGATCCGTGCTGGTATTTTACTTTCCACCCAGTGGGTAGGAAACTCTTTTAAGAGATCTTACCATCAAGAGGTGTTTTGATAGTCACATAAAATGTTAATTGGTTTTCATGTATCCACCATTTCTATTGATTAGAGACTTCTAGTACCACAGTACGGATATGATTTCCTTTTTCTGGAAGCATGCTGCTTAAACCATGCAATATCATGATCTCCAGATGTTTTACTATAGTAAAGGTAATACAAATCATCTTTAGAAAGACAAATGCAGAAAATACAACCAAACTGACTACAAATTTGCAAAGCCTGCTACTTTTATGTTGGATCTTAAAAAAAAAAAAAAAAACCACAACCAAACCAAACCAAACAAACAACCCACACCACATCCTCTGTGGCAATGTATAAACTGAACTTAAAAAAAAAAAAACAACCAATAAAACTTACAAAACATACTGTTTATGTGCAGGAAAGACCAATTAACTCTAGATGATAATCTCTGATTGCATGTCTTATGTAATTTATAATAATAAGGGTAAGTCCCTTTGCATTGCAAGAAAGGATTATTCCTTAAGTAAGTTTGTTGAGATAATTTCAAAGTCTCTAGTTTTAAGTCTTAAGATGTTCTGATCCAAAGGTGTCTGCAAGAGTATTATACTAAATTCTTAACTTCAGCCATTACATGTGATTGTGTTGTGTACGTTTAGGAGCGAAGCAGGAAGCTCACTTAAGCAGCGAACCACCTAGTGCAGGCTACTTGAAGTGTGAGATTGTCACATCTGTCACATCCCAAGATCCTAGAACTGAGGGCAATTTGTCTTTTTTCATGTATTCATTCTACTCCCTAAAGAAAACACTGGCAGCTAATAGACCTGCCATTTTCTAGAGTACCCACAGAGAGGATGGCCCAGAAACTTCCCTTAAATGGACTTACACTTTTGCCTGCCCAGCTCTAGCAAGCTTCAGATGCTTAACCTGAAACTTTTCTCCCTTCCTCACATTTACTTTGAGCTGAATATTTAAGCAAAAAAAAAACCCCAAAAAACGCAAGCAGGAAACAGGGTACGTTTCTCTGAGCAAGACTGCAAAACAGAAATGGACAGAACAGCATCTTCCTTAGCCATATTGAATTTGAGAATATGACATCCATAATTTGAGGCTAGAAAGCCAGCAGAATATCAATGAGGTATGTGCATTTTACCATCCTATGAAAATGCCCAAATTCCCTTTCTGAAGACTTGCAAAAAAACCCTCTCAACTCAAATTTTCAGCAAAGACTACTTGTTGAAGATGTACTCTTAATTCCCTCTTAATTCCACCCCTGCTTTGGAAGGTATAAATAAGATTGCTCCCAAAATTCCTCCTAACTTCTCTTTTGATATGGACAAGAACTAAGAATAGAGTTCCTTGTTCCTGTGTTTTCACTTATTTTCCTGTGAGTGCCAAAATAGAAAAGAAAAAGGAGGAGAAAGTTCCCTTGATACCATGCAAAATAATGAGCAGACTTAAACTATGACAAGAAAAAAACCACTAAAACAGGAAGCCAAAAATACTGTAAACTGGTGATGTGGAGAAAGAGCAGGGGACTACAGAGATCCAAAATTAGGGACTAGACTCATTCAGAAAGTGAGAAAATAAAAAACACAGGACAGAAGCATCAGAAACATCAGGTCCCCTACATTCAGAATCTGAAAAGATCTCAGGATTCCTGAGCTTTCACATTCCTCTATTGTTAACAAATAACTCCAAATCTATTGAAAAAAAAAAATTAAGCCTTATCTCCCTCTAAAAGCTGGATCAGACAAAGGAGGATAACCACCACTACATGAATGCTAAAGAAAACCCTGCTGTTTTTCTACTGCTCCTAAGGGGAGTAAAGCCAAATGAACTTCAGAAGGGATAATGGAAGTGATTAAAGCAAACTTATTTCACTTAGAATTGCAACTGAGTAGCAGCACCTACCTTCTCAATTATCACATCTCCACCATGGAGGCAGTAGTTCATTACGCTATGCTGAAGTAGACCTGTCATGCCATCACAAATCAATCCTGGACTAAAAAGAGTAATAAACAGCAACTATTCAGTTTCCCTATCTCTGGGCAAGCCATAAGGACTGCTCCTAGAGATACTTCTTGTCCTTTCCCTTCTCTTTATTAGCTGCTTCTGTGGCAAAGGAAGCACAGCGCATAAAGTAAGAAATGGGAACTTCGGACAAAAATAAAACAGAAGCTGCAGAGGAAGGAAAACAACTTAAAAAAGAAAGAAGAGTCTAGCAAAAACATTTCTCTCTCTGTCCTAAGAAAGAGAAAATAATCTTTTGGATTGTACCTGTAAAACAGGTTAGTGACAAGTATGTGCAATACTGCTTGAAACTGCCTCGCAGATGTGCTTATTACAGTCACTAAGAGCACAGACACCATCACATGGGAGAAGGAAAAAAAATCATCTACAAAGTCACAATTTGATCGTATTCAATTTCCAAAATAAGGATAAAGCCTGAAAAATTCTGATAAACTGAGATTACTATAATGTAAAGATCATACATTACTGAAACATACAATACCAGCACCAAAAAGTTGATGAGCTACAAATAAAAGGCTGTATGTCTTAAAGAAACCACTACATGTCATTTCCATTCCCACTAAAAATACCATTAAAATGAGATGGCAAGATACTTAAATGCATTTTTTTCTTAAAAGGAATACAGTCCGAGACATGGCTTTAATAATCAATGACTGGAAGAAAATCCAGTCAAAACCCTTTGCTTCCATTCCTGAAGTCTGATCCTGGTATTCTGAGCGTAGAGATGCCAGAAACAAATGGCCACAGAGCACTAGTAGGGCAATTTCCCTCATTAAAGTCATCAAAAAGAATAGACAGCTCAACCAATTTCAATTTCAATCTTGACCAAAGTAGCAAACATTTCATTATAAAACACTAAATCTACTAAGTCAAAATTTAAAAAAAAAATTTCTTAATCTAACCACCACCATTTCCTGACAAGCAGAAAACAAATCGTGCTGTACAATACCAAGATACTGAGGCACCCAGGTCACTGCTTTTTTTATGAATATATATTAATCACTAAGAATAACTAATCAGAAAGAGCAATACAGCAAACTGTTACAAAACAACATAACAGGCTGACAAACATTTTTGCTATAATTATGAAACACAGGAAATCTTTGAGATAAAAAGTGAGCATAGGACCTTGGAGTACTGCAACTTTTGACTTGGCATAACAGGGAAAAATTAAGACACTTCAAAATCCAAATGCAAGAAAGTGTTTTTTCTCAACAACAGAGTACAACTTGATATTCATGCAAAAGTTAAAGGCATGCTTCTATGAGAAAAAACAGTAGTTTGGGATACAGTAATTTGCTGTTACATGCAAAGCAGGCAGTACCAACCAACACATCAAGTGGATCAATTCACAGAAAACCAGGAGCAAATGTTTGTGTGAGCTGTACCTTCTTTCCTGTATTCCTTTTTCCTATATTGTAATTTTTAAATATATCCCTATGCTAATAAAGCCTCACTGAATTAAGCAGTGTAACCCATATGAGGCTGCACTCGAGACATATAAAAAAGAGGAATAGGATGCAAAAAGATTTCCAGCAAGTGGCATTTTTACTAGACCAGTGATTCCCACCTGGTGAGGAACACCAGCATTTAAATTCAGTTATGGCACAGCATGGAACACAAGCTAATAATATCTTCTGGATTTCTTAGATTGGAATAAAAATTATGAGTGGCATGAGAGAGAAACAAATGAGACACAAAAGAAAAGGTGATTGCAACAAGGCCCATACTGTGTTTTGCCTCAAAAACAAACAAACAAACAAACAAAAAAGGAACTATCATACTAGACAAGAGAATGAAAGAATCAAAATCCAGGATTTTCAAGTTGAGTTTTTTTAAGCTTTAAAAGCAGTGTGGTTTAGTTGCTGAAGGAAAAAGCAGCACTTTGGGGTTTTAATCACTGAAGTTTTATATGGGCATAACAGTTACTCTGCTACAAAAGGCACGGTAATATTACCTCATTTTCTCACTTTAGGACAGTTCTTTCAATTGCTTGAAAATTTTCTTAATACTATGAACAAAGTTTTCTGTATTAGGTGTCTACCATAACTTCCTAATCAAAACAGTTCAGTGAAATTTTAAGACTAATTTTATGGAAATACATATTTTTCCCAGGACCTTCTCTTTAGAATTTCTTAGCACTCTTTCTTTAAAAAAAGGATGCAAAAAATCTATCAAAAATTGATAAATTTACAATGTCCCCATAATCATAATTAAAAATGCCCAATAGAGATCTAAGAAAACTTAACAGCTGAAATCTTAGAGGAGGGCATCCTAGCAGCACATCTTTGAAGCTATTCCAATTTTTAGTACTATTCCAATTGCACGTCTACCACCTTGACCAAAGAGCTGAGTAAGCAAGGTTTGGTCATACTTGCTCTCTTAACTAATAGTTTAAATAAACCCTACTTTTTTACTTATTGCTTTTTATGTGCTATAGAGGCACAAACTGACCTAAACTTATAACCATTATATGTACACCTAGGATCTTGGTTCATTTTCTTTTAATTAGAAAACTACACAAAAAATACTTTATCACACCGTTATTTGAAGACTTTCATGGTCAAGAGGTGGGTAAACACTGAGGATACATCCACAAGAGCCCAGTAAGCAGACACAGTACTCTGATGAAACTTTGCAGAACTAAGTATACTTCAAGGGTTAGGGTTACCTAATCAGTCCATTTATGATAACTGCATAAAAAAAAAAAAAAAAAAAGGTTCTCTTGAATTGGAGAACAACTGCATGGTAAAATAGGCTCTCTTGGTTGAGTCTCTGCAAACACCAGCATGGACCTGAAAAAGACTCCCATGGTCCAGGAAAAACAAAGGCTGTCGTGACTTAGTGTGAATCAAAGACACTTCCAGCAGGGAAGCTCGGTATTTTCAAGTCTTGAAAGTTGGGAAAAAGCATCTAAACTGCCTGGTGCAATGACAGAAGTAGCACCAATCCTAAACATCAACCAGGATATGAAAGCACTTAGTATTTTAAAAATCACAATAGACATCCATCTTCTTTCTCCTCCATGCTAGAAAGTACTCTGTAAAATCCTTTTCCCCATGAATGAAGAATAACTGTGTCCATGGACCTTAAAGCCAACTGACTGTTCACTTCTTGCCATAACACCTTCTTTGTAAGAAGTTTCTCTCAAAACTGATAAATCAGCAGGGTAAAAAACCCAGAAAGGTAACAACGCAATTTAGCCTCAACTGGAAATTTCCACTGCCTACCTGCTGGTGTTACAGGACGCCAGACAAAAAGGGAAAGTGCGAGTCTAACTGCAAATGGTGAAGACAGGAAATACAGAAGGGAAAAAAGATTGGGGCAATAAGTATGGATGCCTTGGTTGTAAAGCATAACTTAGAGACCTGACATGCTACTCAGCTTATCTGAGGCATGATGTTTGGTTGAAATATCAATGCCTGCATAATGGTTCTGATGATGGAAGGACCAAGTTAAAATTTATGCATTGACACCATTGATGTAAGAAAAAACAAAGACTACGCCTTTACCAATTTCCAGCTGGCAGACCCCAGTTACCAAAGTGTAGTCCGAGAATCACTGAAGCAGCATAGGACTTTGTTAATTCTCTGTGCAAACACAGGAGTTCCCTTCTAAGGCTGTCAACCAAAACTTCTCACCATTTGAACGTGCCTTTATGGTTCAGAACCAAAAGACTCTTTAAATGGCAGTACCTGTGAATAAGATCCTGACAAGTAAATCTACGACCACTTGAAAACAAGTTAGGTACTGAGGTAAGATACATGACTCCTCTGGGAAAAAAACCCAGAAACAACAAAACACCCCCCCAGCACATCTCCTAAAAAACAGAGCCAAAGGAAGGACAGGAATTTTAAGCACTTAACCTATGGGGGGCTCTCTAGTTCAGCTAAAGACTACAAGAAAGTACACCCCCTAAGGTATACTCCACCTTTTTGTGACAAAATGAGGAAAAAAAATACTATGGTATTTCTGTTCCTGTCTGCTGAATATGGGCTCTGTCCCATTGCTTTTTGTATGTGTTTATCCTCCTACAGATTTTAACACAGAGAAGTGATGGTGCACAGTTCTTGCTTATTTAACTCTTCCATGTCATTCATGATTTTTCAGGCCTTTCTCTTCTGCCATCTCAGTGTCTCTTTTTCTGGCGAAGAGTTCTACGCTATTTACTCATTCCTTATAAAGATGCTGCTCCTTGCCATTGTTCACTACCATGGCTGCTCTTGTACCTCTTTTGGTATCTACTGTACCTGTTTTGAACAGAAACTGCCTTTTCCCTTTAACATGAATTTCATTTGCCCTCTTACCACCTTGTCAACATAGGCTGGTGAGGTCTTTCAGCATTTTGTGACAGCTATCTTCATAATAGCTCATCGCATAACCTAGCAAACTTGACTTCTGTTCCTTCTCCTTTTCCTAGATCGTTTATGAATACGTTGAGCTGTACAAAAGGCCATAATGCTGATCTTTTCACGAGTCTCATGATAAACCTCTCCACTGTGAAAACTAAGCATATACTTATTTGGGGCTTTTAAAATCTTTTAATCCTCTACTAAAATATGACACAACCTCTCCCCTATCTCCAGACTGCTCAATTTAAGCGTATTCAGTGAGTTATGTTGTGTAATACTCTTTGGGAATTAAAAAAAAAGGAACTAACTCCAATTGGTTGCTATTTCCCTTCACAAAAGCTATATTGGCTCTTCGCCAAAGCATTGTATTTTTAATTCATTTCTTCAAAACAGTTTTTATCACTTGTGCAACAGAGATGTCATCCAATTTTGTATGAAACTGGCCAACAGGTTCCAAAGTTACAAGACAGAGTCACACTATCATAACACAAGCCTTATTTCTTTAGGAAACCAGTCCAGAACTACTACGTAAAAATACTGCCACCTATAACAACAAAGTGTTATTTGATATTGAAATGTATTCTACCTTGGCCTGCACATAGTATTTCTGCTATACATGCACTATACACACATGTGTGTAGACATACACACACAGACATATACACACACAGACATATAAGTATGCATGTTTTTACATAGCTTGATTTTAATTCTTCACGTTTATATCCAGTATCTGAAATCACTGTAGACTCTATAAATTAAAAGTTGAAGCTTATATGTACACAAAAAAAATATACTTGATACATTAATTGTAAAACAGATTCCCATCAGAAAATGAAAAATACAAGAAACACGCAGTATAAAAACACCATGTCCAGTACCGTATTCCTTCATACTTACACTCTAATCATGGTGGCTCTCTACAACTATAGCTTCATACTTTCTTGCCTTGTTAAATGCAATCTTGCCCAACTTAAATTCATACAAAATGCTACCAAAAAGATATGTTTTCCGGTTCATTAGTTCAACTATGTCACCCTTCTGCAGTCCTGCAGTGCCTCCCTTACCCCTTCACCACACACAGACATATAAGTATGCATGTTAATACATAGCTTGATTTTAATTCTTCACGTTTATATCCAGTATCTGAAATCACTGTAGACTCTATAAATTAAAAGTTGAAGCTTATATGTACACAAAAAAAATATACTTGATACATTAATTGTAAAACAGATTCCCATCAGAAAATGAAAAATACAAGAAACACGCAGTATAAAAACACCATGTCCAGTACCGTATTCCTTCATACTTACACTCTAATCATGGTGGCTCTCTACAACTATAGCTTCATACTTTCTTGCCTTGTTAAATGCAATCTTGCCCAACTTAAATTCATACAAAATGCTACCAAAAAGATATGTTTTCCGGTTCATTAGTTCAACTATGTCACCCTTCTGCAGTCCTGCAGTGCCTCCCTTACCCCTTCACCACCAAACATGAACTACGTATCTTCATTTGTATGACCTTTCAAATACAAAAGTGTAGTGCATACATATATCAACTTTCATTTGCCATCAAGATGTCAGCCTTGACCACCTGTTCGCCAGGGCTAGCCTTAGTTGTCCATTTGTCAAATCTTCCAAATAAATCCCTTTGTTCTTTAACTGACACCAGCATTTTTGCGTGAAACATGCAAAACTTTACATTATTTCCTCTTTTAAATCCTTTCTTAAAACATTGTTCTGATAACAGACATTGTTTAGAGCACTGATGAATTGTTACCAGCATTTATGCTACTAGTCATAATATAGTCATTATTACTACACACTTCCACAGACCATTTTTAAAAATCTATGTGCTCTACAAAAATGGGACTATGTAATATTATGTAGAACTTCTAGCCACTGTAATGTTTTCACAACAAATACAATGTTTATTAACCTATTTTCCAAACAAATTATTGTTTCTTTTAACATTGAAAATAAGCAGGTCAATAACATTGCTTGCTATCTTAAACTCTTGTGATGGTTTACCTGAGTTGCAGCAACAACAGTAGTTATAGAAGGCGCAGTTGAAGGTGATAGAGCTCCCACTTGCTGCAAGTGGCCTGAAGCCTGCTGAGGTAAATGAGAACTGGAAACGGGAGTGCTAGATCCTGAGCCAGATACTGCATTTGGAAATGATACTGCTACATCATTGCTGCTAAAAATACCTGAAAAAAATTACAAAAATGATTACATGCATCTCTCTCTCTCTTCCCCTCCCTCTGTTTTCTAGTAACCATGTAAATATGCAGTAGAAAATTAATCAAGACAAACAAGATCACTTAATACATAATGGAGAAAGTTCCTGTGTTGAAATTCTAACCATGCTGATTGATAAAAGTGCTCTCGTCATTTGACATTCTACAGTTCAGGGAACACAGATTGATTCAGTTCTAAGTTTTTGTAAAACATGTGTGATAAATCAAATATTTATATGCATTACAAACTGCTCAAATATTAACAGTAGCAGAATTTTTGGCTAAAATGCCTGCCTTCAGCTGAGTCTGCTATCAGTTTGTTCTTTCAATGAATTATTGTAAAAGTTAAAGTAGATAAAAAATGAAGTATTGGGCTATATAACTGAACATACACAACACAAACAGAAAGATACTTTTTAACTTTAAAATAAAATGCTTCTGAACAACATACTTTTGTCCAAAACTGTAATTTTCACAACTAAGGATTGCTTGTGTATTTTCAGAAAAATATTGACAGCAAGTCTGAGGACAAAGTACGCAGATTTGCTGGTAGAACTGGTGGTATTTCGTTTGTTCACAAACTAAAACTCCATCCGTGATCTAAGAATGCTTGACTAACATTTCTGCTAGAACAGCGAACAGGTAAATGACTAAACATGTTAACATTAGTCAGACTTGTACGTTAGCAATTTAAATAGGAAGAGTTCATACCCCTCTGTGAAGCCATTACTTCTGTTCATCTACATGCAGGGTAAAGTTCATTATATAGGTTGGGAAAAAACCCTACTGACCAGAAGCCCAGGACAAGAAGTAGTACCTGTCTATGAAACTGTTAGGCTCCACGTGCATTAGATAAGTGAGCTGTCAGCTGGCCAAGGAATATCAAGCATGGTAGCACTGAACTGCAGTTAGAGGAAGAGTGCCACAGGGAGTAAACAGAAGTAGAATGAACATGGTTAGATCAAAAAAAGCAACAGAACTGAAATGCCAGTTAGAAGGCAAAGGTGGAGCTAGTTTGTCACTCATACAAATAATGATTTGAAGAAGGCAGTGACAATAAGAAGATACGCAATGTTAAAACACCACTCGCCACCCAGCAATCCCTCTGAGCACAGGCAGTCAAGGGAGACTAAGATCATCCAAACCCACACATAATATGCAAACACGGATGCATCTTAAATTCCCTGCCTCCATTAACTGCCAAGAAAAACGGAAGAGAAAAACAGCCAGACCCAGTAGAGAAAGAAGATTTGAAAAAAAACAGCTAAAGATACATTCCGACAACGCTTTTTTTCCTGCCTAGCCGAGGTTAGTCACTTCTTATCATCTTCCCCCCAATCTCTTCATCATAGCGCAATTCCATACTTGTTCAGCTCTTCTACTGACCTTCGTACCTTTTTCCATTTAGCACACCTTCCTGGGTCATTGTCCCCCCCCTTTTTTTTGGTCACCATGCCAAAAATCTAAAGTTATGGCATTACTAGCAGTTAAGACCCTTGAAGTGTTTGTTTTGGTTATGACCCTTCTCTGATTATATCTGCCTCGTCTAACTAGACAGTAAATTCTATGGATCCTGCTCTAGGTTTGTCCCTACACACCACCAAAATGAATGTGATTAACAAACAGCCTTGCTACTGAGTCTACTCTTAAATGTGATATAATTACAATGACAAAAACCAAATATATACTCCAGGTCCTTGGAAGATTTTTTTTAAATCTGCTTTCAATCAGAGATTCCAAATTAAGAAAAGGTTGATATTTTTGATCCTTCGTACTTTGAATGCATTAAAACAACTAAACGTACAAAAATTCTTGGAAAAGATGAGGTTCTCATGCAATTATCTGGCTCCAGGAACCATTAATTTTAAGGGTAAAAATAATGAAATATCATGACACTTATGATCAAATCATAAGAGCTCGTCACCACAAATGCTATAAAAAGTCTATGAAAAGAAGTGGAGAAAACAAAATTTTTTGTGAGAGTCAAATAGTAAAAAGGAAGATATTTTGCCAGAAAGGTAAAGTAACTCCAAAATGTTAAAGCTATTGTAGATTTTTTTCTTAATTTTTCAAAATCTTACATCACTAATAATTGCAGAGCTGCTGCTGCTTCTATTTTAATGATAAGGTTTATTCTTCCTCTTAAAAATAAAATTCTGGAATACAAGCAGATATTTATAAAATCATGGGCAAAAAGCTATTCCAAAAGAAAGACAAGCAGTAAACTCGTTTGCCAGTGGAATGAGGTAAGCTATTATTTGTTGCTAGTAGTTGTATTCATAGCATTAAAAACACCTGCTATGTGTTGCTGTTGCAAAATACTGGACAGATATGACCTATCTGCACACTCTGGTTGGGCTAAGTGTTTCCATTTAGCAATACCTTACTTAATACATAAAGTACATGCACCTTCTGGAACTAGTCATGCAACCAAGATATTACTCCATGCAAGCATTCAAATAAGAACTCTATGCTGAACATAGAAATAAATACTTGATTTTCACACCATTTCAAAAATACCTGTATAAAAGCTATGTGCATATCGTATTAGAAATCCAAGAAAGTACATATTTAAAATGTCTCAAACATAGCAAGTTGTCCTTTTGGGGTTTTGGGAGAGAGAAATCACTTTCTGGATCCGGAAGGAATAATAACGAAAGCCTGAACAAATCACTATAAACCACATTAATGTTTAAAACAAACAAACTACCTTGAAGTCTTTCCCACATTACTGAAAAGCCAAATAGCTATAGCTTGTGATGAATGGCACTGGGTAACTTGCCAGAAACATAAACAGCATGGTTAAATACAATCTTCAGCATTTTAAACAGAACAGTTTTTCAACTGCAGGCGGAAACGGACATGTAACATTGTTCAGGTAAAGTCTGACTGTGCTTAACACTGCTAACACAACTGCAGAACACGGATGATTTCAGGTTCTGACAGGTAAAATGCTCATACAGCCTACATTGCTGGAGTGAAAGGCTTAAACAAAAAGGCAACTGCAAAAAAAAAAAAAAAAGCAGCATCTCAAGCATCTCTGGTCTGGACAACAAATAACTGCCTGCTTAGCACAAGAAGGGTAGTACTATAGAACAAGGAATACATCAGATTATGCGGTTTGGAAAAAAACTGTATTCTTTTTGCTGACAGTCAATGACGAAATAGATAACAGAGGAAATAAAAGAACCTCAAGAATAGTGAAAAACAAAATAGCCTCAAGTCAGAAATAGCTGTGCAGCAACATAACACCAAGTAGCAAACAGAACAATTCTAGTGATTTTATTCAAAATATCAAAAATAAGTAGTTCCATGAGCAGAATTGTTCACAAAACAGATCAAATTCTGGCTTTCAACAGTGTTGCATCTCAGATGACATCCATACACTAAGCTTTCTCACCACGATTTCTGTATCTAGCTACAAAATCCTCAGTTCTTTTTATTTTCTAGTACTACAACCCCCTATGTGATTCAGCTCCCTTGCATTCCCTTCCTATGCTGGTGATTGCCTAGTTCAGCAAGAGACAAAAACAGGCTGTGGTTGCTCTTGTAGCCATACACTGTCCATCCCTATTACAGGAACTTACATATTTTAGACTCCTTTATCAAGTTTGCTCGAAATTAGACAACATGCTCAAAGCTTACTGCAGGCCAAAATCAAGAGAGACAACATGCAGACTGTTTCCTGAGGAAGCTAGGAAAATGTTCTCCCTACCATAACACTGTATTTTCTTCTTGAAGTCAGTAGCTTGAAACTCTTGCAACAACTGTGAAAGGAGGACATTATTTGAGATATCTATCATAGGTTGCTGATCCTAGCATTTTGCCAAAACTTAAGGAATAAGCAGGATCTGGTCAAAGAGGTTTTTTAAAAATGTAAACTTGCAACCCCACAAAAGTTGCACAGAACTACAGAACCTACCTACTTGGGCGAGGACAGACAGGCACAGGGAGGACATTTTGAGTTATAAGAACTTCTTTACAAAAACTGAAGCTATACACACATTTTCAATACCTTCACTTCCTGTGATCTCAGAAAGTCTCCCCTAAAACCATGACAACTTTCTACATTGAGCAAAATGAAAAAGTGCCTTTGAATGAAGCAGTCCATTAATTAGTAACTAGACGTGTAGAAAATTGATTAAGTTTAGTTACACAAGAAAGAACATGTTCTATTCCAGTAGAAGGTTAATAGCGGAAGAAATATCCCACCATTTGTTATTTTGTAATATGGACATAAGCTAAAGTGAATCTAATACTAAACACAAGCAATTAAAAACAGGTTATTGTGACACAGCTGTCTAAAAAGAGAAGAAAGTAAGTTGTGTTTGAAACTGCCAAGCCAGCAACAATATTTAATTTCAATTTATCTGAGATAATGAAACTATAGCTTGGATGCTAGGGCCAACCTGTTTCCTTCATGAAGAAATCTGAAAGCTAAGAATCAAATAATCAAGCTGTTTTCCTGCTGTTTGATGAACAAAGCGATAGCGTTCACTTTCAGATCAGTTTCTACAAGATTGTGCAGCAACAGTTCTAGAAGTGCACAGAAATGATAGTTACTGATCTGCAGCCTGGTAACAAGCCAACACGTCCCTCCCTTTCAGTGACTGGGGGTCCTTTTTTGATGGAAGCACAGCAGCCTCTGTCACAGACCAACAGCTAATACCCTCCTTTTATGAAGGGCATTCTGTGTTCTCTCCATGATGAGGTAGAAATTAAAAAAGCTCCCAGACTCAAAGAACCCAAAGAATACACACCACTGGCAGTAGAGGGGAAGAAGGAAGATACAAAATACAGGTATACATGTTTTCAAAATGAAACAACTATTCTAGTTTCATACATATTGACAGAAGGCAGACTGTCATAATTATTCCCTTTGAAAATACTCCACAGATTAGATTTATAGTCAAAACCAAAAATACTCTACAAGAACCTTCACATAACTGAGGAACACAATTTAGCATGGCAATGTCACATGTATGGTGAACCAGTGATATAAGAACAAGGTCACATCATCTGAAGTCTGCTATCAAACTCCATTAAAATTAACCCCAAATCCTTGACAGCTCAGCTAGCAAAAGATGTTTTGTCAAACTCTTCTGCTTACTTCCATTCCTATGCGCATGATCCTGACTGTACAGCTATCTACAGTCACTCAACACTGTATTCAGTAACAGGGCAGAGGGTGAAGGATCAGAACTGCTCCGTGTAGCTACCAAAATGGTCTACTCCTCTGTTCAGCTAGTCCCACCTGCTACGGTGAACAACGTTATTTTATACTTGATCTCACATTCATTAGTGACCACACATGTCAGCAATGTTACAGAACTCACTCTTCAATAAACTGTAAGAGTAAGGAATACATATACCAGCTAACTAACATGAAACAACACGTATGAGGTGCTTAAACTAAGCTCAGTCAGTATACAGTCCTCAGTTAAGACTTTTTATTTCCACAGGTAGGTTTCAAAGATTTCAAAACTGTCTAAACCACTGTCAGAAAGGTTACAGCTTCCCGGCATAGAGTGTGCCTACTCCTGCTCTGAATTAATCCAAGCTGCTACACGTCTTACACTTACAGCCCTCCACTGCAAAAGTTCTCAAACCCACGTTTTTCATAGCCCAGCCAAGGTGACTTGGCTCTCTAAGAGAAGAGGTCTGGACATGACACAAGGAGACAGATGAATGGCATGTGGGACTAGGAACACAGGGAGAACTGTATCATTTTTCTAGCCCAGTATATCCATCTCTAACAGTGACCAACAGCAGCTGTACATGGAAAAGCACAAGGAAAGGGCAAGCATGAAGCAGTACTTCCCCCAAATATTCTCCGAGCCTCTAGAACTCTATAACCTACAGATTTTGAGCTTGAGGAATGGTCTTTGTAATTATTAGCTTTATATTTTCTTCCAACCCTGCTCCAACAAATTTCTTCCAATCCTTTCTGAAGGATTTCTGTAACTTTTCATACCATGTCCAATGGCAAAGTTATACCTCGGTTAAACTACACAGTCTTTTTCGGGGGGGATGGGAGTGGAAGACAGGGATAAAGCTCCTTTCATTTGTTTCCTCTAAATGTTCTGATTTCCCATGATAAATCTTTGAGATGCTTTATAAGTGCCTGTTTAAGGTTCCCACGTATAATTAATTCAGCTTTATGAAATAAGACACATTACGAATTTCATGCTTATTCTAGTCTGATTCAACAAATTTTGAAGTACTCTTCTAGAATAAAAGCAATAAGAAAGAGCTCCACCATCACATCTGAGACACGTATGCTCAGCATTACAAAAAAAGACCCACAGTTCAAGGGTGTCACAGCAGAGAAAGATCTTTGCAAGAAGAAAAAGTTAAATCACAATTGATAAAAGAAGACCAACTTTTATTTAGATGTTCACTTTTGTCACGGTGAGCCAAGACATATAAGCCTAAGTTATTATGACACCAAGCTGAGTGGTGCGGTTGACACACCAGAAGGACGGGATGTCATCCAGAGAGACCTGCACAGGCTGGAGAGGTGGGCCTGTGTGAACCTCATGAGGTTCAACAAGGCCAAGTGCAAGGTCCTGCACCTGGGTTGGGGTAACCCCTGGTATCAATACAGGCTGGGGGAAGAAAGGACCGAGAGCAGCCCTGCCGAGAGGGACTTGGGGGTGCTGGTGGATGAAAAGCTGGACATGAGCCGGGAATGTGCGCTGGCAGCCCAGAAGGGCTGGAGCACCGCTCCTATGAAGACAGGCTGAGGGAGTTGGGCTTGTTCAGCCTGGAGAAGAGAAGGCTGCGGGGAGACCTGATTATGGCCTTTCAATACCTAAAGGGGGCTTATAGGAAAGATGGGGAAAATCTTTTTAGTAGGGCCAGCTGTGACAGGACAAAGGGTAATGGTTTTAAACTAAAACAGGGTAGGTTTAGACTAGATATAAGGAAGAAATTCTTTACAATGAGGGTGGTGAAACACTGGAACAGGTTGCCCAGAGAGGTAGTGGAGGCCCCATCCCTGGAAGCATTCAAGGCCACGTTGGATGGGGCTCTGAGCAACCTGACCTGGTTAGCAGTGTAGCTGCTCACTGCAGGGGGGTTGGACTAGATGACCTCTAGGGGTCCCTTCCAACCCAAAACATTCTATGATTCTATGAGTTTAATATGACACACTAAAACCAAAGTAGATTTAGGCTCACCAAACGAGTATTCCTGAGTTGGGAGTATGACACTTGTGATCTACGTTTCTTAATGATTTCCAGGGAGAACTCAATGTGTTTGTTTTAAGATATCTGAAAACCTACCATACCTTCAAACCATTCTGACAGCAATCTATCTCAGTGCTGAAATGGTGAGTAACTGGAAGCACTAGATTTGTTGTTAACATAATATAGTCTTTTAAAGGAGTTGCTACTTCAAAAGTTTTCTCTCTTTTGGATTCCAGTGATCTGATGTGGTGTCTTTGAAGGCATGCTGCAGGATGCTTGATTGAGCCAGAATTTTCAAAAAGAGGGCCATTATAGAGGCTAACGAACAACAACGGCAATTCTGTTGTAAATAGTTATTTCTGGTGGTGGGGAACAGCTGTTGCCTGAACTGCTGAAAGACTACACATAGCTGTCATTAGCAACAACTAAAGCTTTAAAATGGCATTCTAGAAACTCATGGACAGGTTGTAATATTTGACAACTGAACAATAACACTATATTATTCGATACTCTGAAAAAATCGGGTATAAAGGAACTATTTCAGGATGACTTTGTAATTTGCCCTTCTCTTGTTCTTCCTTTTTTAAATTTATATGGTTTAGCCGAGCACTACCATCCCCACGCTTCAATGCAGGCAGACGCCTTTTTATCAACACTGTAAAAGTTCTGCCCAAGTTGGGCTAGATTAAAAAATTTTAACTCATTCC
>NW_009259584.1:653042-664610 GCF_000687185.1 Egretta garzetta
AAATCATACCATATATACTAAATTTTGCCCGCATTGATGCAGAGGCCAAGTCTACAGAACTGAAAACTTTCTTTGGAAACATGCTGTCTTCTAAAGCCGACCACAGGGCTAGGCCTGGCACTATGGATATCTGTTCTGTGCTATGACTCTTCTCACTGCCACTCACAAATTAGCATAAGACAGAACAAGCATAAACAGAGACCTGAGAACAGGAACAGGAGTAAGAAATAAAACAGAAGACAGAATAAGCGAGAACAGAAATAGCCACAGAAAGGCTACAACCAACCATTACAATTTACAGCTAGCTCTAACATAAAATTACAACATTCAGGTCATGAGTCCCCATAGTCTTTTTTTTAAAGTATGCACTAAAATCCTCAACAGATATGTACGTATGTACCCCCTCCTCCTGCCTTCCAGTGGTAGGCCCATAAAAATGATGCAGAAGAGATGAGACTTCAAGGTCAAGCCAAAAAAGTTTAACTGTAAGATCCAGAGTAAAACTGAGAAGAACAAAGCACAAAGTTATCACACAGCAAATAGGAGTGAAAACTTTACATCTCTCAACAGAAATTTTTCAAGGTTTTTTAAACAAGTTTTTAAAAAAGCATGAAAAATATAGTAAGTTGACCATAAAACTGAGAAACAGAATGCTGAGTACTAAGTCTCTTGATGGCAAAACTGCAGCATGCCACTTCTGCCTTGAAGTGTCTTGACTCCTTTCTGTTTAGACAGGTATTTTTATGGAAAGATACAGCCTGCATGACTCCATTTTTTAATCCTGTTTTTTAACTGACCATTTCAAATGTGTTCAAGTCTTTAGCTATCATCTTTCCTCCTTCACTTTGTCAGCATCAAATTCAACTGACAAGCTTCAACCACCACCTTTATACTAGCATAACTATCAAATAACTATCTGCTCCAAACCTGTATTTGTCTCTACTCAAACCAAAACTCTCAGTTTTTTCTTTTCAGTACTTTCTTGCTGATGTGCTGCCAACTTAAACTCCATGCAGTGAAAAAACAAGCTCCTGATACAGTCTCCATCAAAACTCTTAGAATGACTCTTACAGTCCTCAGCATTATCTGACTGATAACCTGAATATGCTCTTGAAGTAAACTATCTTCCTATATTTAAATATTTATCTCAAGTTTGAATACTTTCTTTTCATCCTATACACACATGGCAAGATCTTTCTTTGCTGTTCACATTAACAAAACTTCTACCTGCCCTCATTGATTTCACCCATACATATGCTTCTGCCAAACCAAGAGTATGCAAAAAACCAACCAACCAACCAACAAAACCCAAAGAAACAAAAAACCCCCATACCAAAAAACAAAAAACCACCACCACCTGCAAGACTGGGGGGAAAAAGTAACCAACTTTAAAATGTTACTTAGAGAAACATGGGACGGTAGATAAACATACACACACTCCAAACCACGAGACAGATTAGATGATAAAACCTGTCCAAACACTTTCTAAAACAAAACACGTGGGTAACATTATGCTGCCCCACAATACGGAGTCATACAAAACATTACTATTGCTTGACAAGAAACCATACAACATTAAGTAACCACTTTCCCCTACGCCCTTCCAACTTCTATGCCGGAGTGAGGAATACACCATCAGTTTAAAAAAAAAAAAAAAAGTGTAACGTGGAAAGAAGTCATCACAAATGGCGTTCCATCAGTTTGTGTTCTGCACTGTTGTGAACCTATACCTCTTCAACATTAAACAGAAAAAAGGCTCTGCCTGTAAAATAGCAGAAACTCACCAAGTCCAAATTCAGCACACTTTGTCAGATACCCTTCAGATGTTTTATTTTTGTTCAGAAAAATGGTGAGCTTGCTTTCCTTCATCTCAAAGCTGGTTCAGAGCACTGTATACCTGGGAGAGTGAGAGGGAAACCCTATATCAAAAGGAAAAAAGCTAAACCTATTTTACTAAAGCAAAGCAAACCTAGAGAAATTTCAATATTTCTCACCACATCTAGATGATGAAATATAAATTTAATGTAATATTGATTTGTATTACCATTTAAGAGACCCACCACTATAGACATCTGCCTAACAGATGTAACTCGTGGCTCCAACAGTGCGAAAAGCAAAGTCCTATAAAAACCTTAATGATTGGTAGCTTAAAATGCAAAGAACTTCACCATGCAAAGTTTAAACATTTAAATTCTTTTGCATATGCTGAACTCTAAGTCAATACAATTTGTAACGTATACAGCACTGCTCTTCCAACATACATGTACAGCAATAAGAAAAATCACTCTATTGGGCTGACACCAATGGATAAAAAATTCCAATTTTTATTAACAGATTGCCTGACACCAATTAAACATAACATTGAGAAATAAACTCTATCATCTCCAGAACTAGCCTCACGAGAGGGTTTTAACTGTAAATATTCCCTCCTAAGTCTTTCAGCAACTTGTGAATATAGCTATGATTGTTTCCTACAGATGAACAAAAGCCTTGAAAAAGTAAACCAAGTTCTAATTTAATAAGATATATTTCATTTCCACTGGCTATGACTGAATACAGAAACTAGGGGTACAAAGCTAAAATGGAATACTACAGGGAAACGGCAATTAGATACATTAAAGATTCAATATTGCTCCCTCTGAAATTGATAGTACTGTTATCAGTTACACAAATGGGCAGCATCGGGCTGTCAGAACAAAGAATGGACAAAACAAGGCTACCTTCACACGCATTACTTGTAGTAATTTAAGTAGTCAGGAAAGCAAGTGGGAGAATGCCTGAGGTAGACACCACTGTAACACACCTATGAATGGAGCACAGAAGAACAACTAGAAACACTATTCACGAAATTAAAGAAAAGAATCTCAGAACTGGAATAAAACTGTTATCATTTTACTGCGCACATACAAAAAGATCATAAAAAGAGAACTGAGGAACTATTGACCTATCAGGCTCCTGCAGACAATCTACAAAGTTTTCACTCAAGTACTGAACAATTGACTCACTGCAGACCTGTATTTCACCCAATCCATAGAATATGCAGACCTTCAATCACGCTTTTTCACAAAAGACTACCCTTTGTGATAAATGAACCTCTGAAAAAGATTCTAATATAACTTACCATTATGTATGGTATTCATCAACTTCGAGAAAGCTTTTGAGTTAGGAGAAAAAGGGCTTTAAGTTAAGATCATGTTTAACAGACACACAAAAGAATATATGTATAGACAGGAATTTCAGTGAACAATAATGTACCTGAATACATCTTTCTTGTATTAGAGCTCTGATCATTTACAGTAGCTTAAATTGTAAAATGGATTTATTTCTATCCACTATAATTTTTTATTTATATTTCTTTTGTCAGTGTTTGTTAGCTTTTAAATGTCGACTATAAGAACATTCCAGCACATGCCAATTAGCTGCATTCTAAAGCTACTATTACAAATAGAAAAATCAATTGCTTTCCAGTGACAATCCATCTTCCCAACAAAAGACTGATTTTAATTTCATTGTCTGCAACAAATGTAGAAACTTAAACTGAATCTGCCTTGCTAATTTTAATCATGAGGCATCTTTTTTGCTTCAGTGATAGATTGAGACTAACTCAAGCAATCAAGAAGTTTTAACAGAAAACAGTTGTGTCTCTTGGACTTAGGAAGCTCAGCTGAAGAACAACACAAATGTGTAGAGAGAAAGAACATCCAACCAGTGGTACACCAAAGGAGATGCTCACATGAACTTCCTTTTCTTCAGGGGCTGGGGTTTTTAGAGAATATTGATCTCTGACTGTGAAGTGTCAGAATACATTCACATCCTCTGCTAGATAGCTAGAAGTTTCTGTAACTCAGCCTCCACATCAACACACCACTTCTATGCCCAATTGCTGAGTGCTGGTAGTCATGCAGATGGTGAGGCATCTTTTTTGCTTCAGTGATAGATTGAGACTAACTCAAGCAATCAAGAAGTTTTAACAGAAAACAGTTGTGTCTCTTGGACTTAGGAAGCTCAGCTGAAGAACAACACAAATGTGTAGAGAGAAAGAACATCCAACCAGTGGTACACCAAAGGAGATGCTCACATGAACTTCCTTTTCTTCAGGGGCTGGGGTTTTTAGAGAATATTGATCTCTGACTGTGAAGTGTCAGAATACATTCACATCCTCTGCTAGATAGCTAGAAGTTTCTGTAACTCAGCCTCCACATCAACACACCACTTCTATGCCCAATTGCTGAGTGCTGGTAGTCATGCAGATGGCCCATCTCTTCCACATATGCCACCAATCTATTCATACTTAGGATAATGACCTTGTGACTATAAAGTTATTTTAAAAAAAAAATCTTTCCCATTACTAATGAACAAAGCCCTCAGCTTACACATCTGGTTTGACAAGACGACTGAATGAATGATTTTGCAGGCGAAAGCGTAGTGAACACCTCTGTTGTACTTCCATGGGTGAATTTTCTACCTGCATCAGCCCCTGAGGTCTGACTGTAATAACTGTTCATGTTCCAACAGAGCGACTGTCTTTTATGCTCTAGTTTTCCCTTCTTTATTTTCCCCACAACTGGCAGCTACTAAAGACTGCTGTCATAAGTCTTTTCTTAACTGCCTGTCCCTTCTGAACATCAGGATTCCAAAAAAATGAATTAACGACAACTTAAACTTTTGTCATTGATACTAGAATATTACAAAACTAATTTAGAAGCCATTAAAAAAAAATCTTTGCCTTTTGCCTACTGCCTAAACTTCAACAACTAGCCAAAGTTACTTCCATGGAAAAAACTTTTAAAATTTAGAATATTTTAATTAAAACATTACAGACCAAGTCTGTAATGTAAAAAACCAAATACTAATGATTTTTAAATTTCGTGGTAGAGAAAAAAACAAACCACGACATAGAAAAACCTGGGTGATTCTTTACAAAAATTGATTACTCTGATAAAAATGAAACTGATTATTTTAATTAACCTTCTCAACAGTTTTCAGAGAACAAACAACAATGTACAAAAATATACTTATAATCAAAGCTACTATTTTACCAGGCAAAAAAAAAATTAAATAAAATGCAGTTATATGGCTGGGATCATATAGATTACACTATTGGGATAAATTCTGCCTCAGGTGCAGAGGACACGAGGCAACTGCTGTCTGCCATCCTTAAGAGCAGAATCATTTTGCCCACACCTACTCACCACAGCCTTTACTTGATTGTAATGGTATCAGTTCATTCCAGCCATGCTCAATTTTTGTGCACAAGGAATAGCAGCCATTTTGATACACCACTGCCTTCAACATTAAAGAAAGCCCCTTTCAAATTTAAGGAACTGTTGAGTAAGTTTGGGGGGGGGGCTTGGGGCGTTTTGTTGTTTTGTTTTGATTTTCTTTTAACTAGCGCAGCCCTAGATTGCCTGAAGCTACACCTTTTGCTTTAGTTTCTTTAAAATTGTACAAGTAGGACTGCCAACATTGGACTTCAGGAGAGCTAACTTTGGCCTCTTCAGGGACCTGCTTGGAAGAATTCCATGGGCTAAGGCTCTTGAAGGTAGGCGAGTCCAAGAGAGCTGGCTGCTATTTAAGCAGCTCTTCCTCCATGCTCAGGATCGGTGCATCCCCATGAGTAGGAAATCAAATAAACAAGGCAAGAGGCCTGCATGGATGAACAAGGAGCTTCTAGTGAAACTCAAAGAAAAGAGTAAGCTCTATGGAATGTGGAAAGAGGGTCAGGCCACTTGGGAGGCATACAGGAATGTTGCCAAAGCATGCAGGGAAGCAACTAGAAAGGCCAAGGTTCACCTGGAACTAAGTCTGGCAAAGGATATCAAGGATAACAAGGGCTTCTTCAAGTATATCGGCAGCAAACTAAGACTAGGGGAAATGTGGGACCACTGCTGAACAAAATGGGTGCCCTGGTGACAGAAGATACAGAGAAGGCGGAGCTACTGAACGCCTTCTTTGCTTCAGTCTTCACTGCCAAGGCTGGCCCTCAGGCTCCCCAGTCCTTGGAGGTAAGCGAGCAAGAAATATTATGTTTGAAGAGTTTTTTTTCCAAATGTCATGTTGGCATGTAACAACCACAATATTCATAACATGCAGGTGAACTTTTATAAAGCAGAGGAGAAAATTAACATTCTTCCTTATCAGGGGAAATTGAATCTGATTTTTCATTCCATCAAAACATCTCTTCACAGACAGGATAAATCCCATAAATTGCTTTAACCCATGTAGCCGTCTAGAGCCCATTCTATACGCTATTGTAACAAAGCATGTAATCAAAGTAAATGAACATAATTACCAACGAGTGCAAATACGGGGTTTCTGGATTCTTTTCACAGACAGTCCATATGTGACTATTTTACCATATGTTTTCATTTAAAAATAAGAATAAACTGTATTAGCTTGGAAGGTGAAAGGGTATACATTAAAAATTCATGCAGAAAGCATCCTGTAGCTTTGATTACCACTATAGCTATTCATTCAAATCTAGTCTTTTCTCCCCAAATATAAATGTAACCAAATCATGGAGTGTGGCCAAATAATAACCTGTTCCAAGGTACAGTGGGGTCCCATGCTATCAGACTTCACAGCGAGACGCTCATTTCATTTCTCTCTACCAGGTAGGAACAAGAAATGACTGCATGCGCTTCCGTTTACGGAATGGCAGTTCAGGTGCATCCCTCTGGTCTTTAGACTCATGTTCCTAGCCCTAGTTATCCCGAGGCATCAGATGGACTTCTTTCAGGCAACCCCATGGCTGTACAGCTTCCTTGACCGGTACAAACCCCCCTAACACAGCACGTCCCCAACTGCGCACTGCACCAGGCAGGGGTGATGCTGCCCTGGTGAGATCCCACCTGGAGTACTGTGTCCAGTTCTGGGCTCCCCAGTTCAAGAAAGATGAGGAACTCCTAGAAAGAGGCCAGAGGAGAGCAACTAGGATGATAAAGGGACTGGACCATCTCCCTTACGAGGAAAGGCTGAGAGAGTTGGGCTTGTTTAGCCTGAAGAAGAGAAGACTGAGAGGGGACCTCATCAATACATACAAATACCTTAAGGGTGGATGTCATGAGGACGGAGCCAGACTCTTCTCAGTGGTGCCCAGCGACAGGACAAGGGGAAATGGGCACAAACTGTGACATAAGAGGTTTCAGTTGAATATGAGGAAGAACTTCTTTACTTTAAAGGTGACAGAGCACTGGAACAGGCTGCCCAGGGGGGTTGTGGAGTCTCCTTCTCTGGAGATATTCAAAGCCCGCCTGGATGAAGTCCTGTGTAACATGCTCTAGGAGAACCTGCTTCAGCAGGGGGTTTGGACTAGATGATCTCCCGAGGTCCCTTCCAACCCTTGCGATTCTGTGATTCTGTACCACTCTGAAGCTACCACTAACCAAAACGATCACAAGCATTGCATTCCCAAGCATCACTCAGAGCTTTCAGAAAGTTTTAAAGCAGAATAAACTAGATATGTCCCAGTGAAAAATTTACTACTACAAGACACAGACTTCATAGACAAATGATAAAGAGATGCAGTTAAAGAGCTGACAAAAGAATTCAGTAGACCTAGTCAGCAACATGGTGTTAAAAGAAGTAGTTGTGAGGCAACTCAAGAATATACATAAAAACAAAATGAGAAAAAGAAATTGCAGTAGAACCCCTTTCAACTGCAGCTACTAAATGCAGGGAAAAAGTATTTTTAATATTCACAGTATACACAGTCCTTAAGAGCACAGTGCCAATCCCAGGACACATGAATTACACTTTAGTAGCCCGCTACTGTTCATATCAGAATGAACTTTTCACAATAAGCATGTGCTACAATTGAATAACTACGAGAGAAAAGGCTTCACACCTTTGATTCTTACTTTGAAAGTCTCTTTTTTTGGAATCCTTAAGATTGCTAATCGGAAGTAGAAAGACTGTCATGCAATGATCAAAAAAGACAAATACAGTGTTAGGAATTATCAGAAGGGAACAGAGAACAAAACAAAAAGCCTAATTATGCCATTTTAAAAATTCATGTTGCACCTATATTTCAAATACTACCTGCGCTTCCCAAAAAAGGATATAGTAGCACTAAAAGAGAACTGGAAAGGGTAAGAAGAATGTAGTATGAATGACAAGAAAGTATTAAGATACCTAGGTCTAAAAAAGATAATGGGGGAAATGACAGAAGTGTATCAATTATGAATACTGTAAAGATGCTAAATATTTTTAATGACTATTCACTGGTTTTAGAGGAGTGTCAAAACATGATCAGAAACAGGTGCAAAAAAAGTACATCCTTTACAATACATAAAGATATGAGACTCATTTTCCGCATTTCAGGTATTAACAGCATAAATGGTTTCAGAAATTATTAGATAATTTCATAGAAAAGACCGATTCACAGAAGTGATCAATAGCTACAGATATCCCACCATGAGATGAGATGCAAGGAATCCTAGCAAGAAAATGTCCTGTTTAATGTAACTCCTTTGAAACTAACTGTTCTAACACAGACCTCATCCAGTTACATGATGAAGGGCCAACACTCGATCAGCCCTCCTTCTGACTGATGGAGCTAATTCTAGACTCCCCCCAAGCCTCAACACAGAACAGAAGGAGGACTGTTCCTCTACCACTATTCCTTTCCACACCCCATAAATTAGCAGAAGGCAGGTGAAAAAAGGTGTTTTATTCTGGAAGGGAAAAAGAGCTACTGTCTGGGTTCCTGGTATAACTGCCTCTATTGGCAGCTACCTTTTTCCTGACTTTTCCCGCACTGAAGTACCATCCCAGCCATGTAGCTTTCTCCTACAATGTACAGCCAAGCGATTGAACACCAACATGCTAAGGTATCAAGAAAGGTTAGGGATGGTGAATGGTAAGCATATATGCCAAAAAAAATATATGCTGTAGTAGCTGGACTTCACATTCATTGTTGTCCTTTATTTTCCATCTCTGCTGTCTTACGCACTTCCCTCTCAGTCCTGGCTGAATCCTTCCTTTGTTCATCTAACTCTTATAGTAGCTGCTATTGCTTGCTTTAAAACCTTACAATTATTCTTCCTTAAAATCAATGCTGCTCAGGAAGACTTTGTTGCTTCCAGTCCATTCATTTCAATTAGTTTCAAAATATCTCAGACTTGATTGCGTATTAATACCTCCATCCCACTCACCATCCTTTTACTGTTCATTACCTGCTTTTAAAGGAATTGCTTATGAATACAAAAACTAAAGTTAAATTCTAAGCTTACTAATACTCCCATAGCAGAAAAAAGGGCCTAGTGACTTTGGCCCTTGAAAGGATGTTATTTGCTGTAACCAACCACTAAGTCCTTCAGATCATTAGTCCATGACAGCTATCAGTTAAAAGAAATAAAATAAAATAAAGTAAAAATCTGCATTTGAGATTCTTACATGAAAGCTAACTATATTAACAACTTATGAGTTGCTTTTGAAGCCTCCAGTCATTTTTAGCAGGAAATCCTTCTCATAAATGTTCAAAACAAATAAACAATGGGAAATAGATATAAAGCCAAGACCGAAGGATCCAATCCAATAGGATAACTCATGCACAAAGCCCCAGACACATGTTCATATCCTTCAGCTCTGTTTACAGTTTCCATGGATCTCTTCTCAACTCAAGTTTCTAGAGCTATACTGGTCCAAAGACCATAGATGCTCATTCTTTTGAATAAAAATTTCCATTTTTTCTCAAGTTACTTAGTCTAATGAGAACCCTCTTCAGAAATTTTTTACCACTACATGTAAATCTCTCTCATGAAAACCTATGCAGCAAGCTAGATCACTGTCAAAATTAACATTTTTCTTAATGTTATCCTTATGGCCTTCTCACAGACACCTTACATATCTACCAGATCTGGCACCAAAAACTGAAGAATCCTATTTAAAAGCTGAATTAAAAATACAGAAACAAGAATATAAAATGATGAGTTTCCATCTAAACTAGGTGTTAAATCACAGTTTAGGTCAAATGGACAAAAAAATTGCTTTAAATTGAGGGACAAACAAGAAGCAGCTTTTCTAACAATACAAAATAGTTTCTTTCACTTACTGTTTCTCGCATTACCACCACTAAAGCCCTGATAAGAACTATTTTGCTAAGTATTTTGACTGCACACTTTGTGCGTACAGCATACCTGTATATCTAAGTCTTAAAACACTTCTGCAATTATGGCTAATACTCCTGAAAGAGAGGCTTATTTCAGTAATCTTCTGGAAACACAGTGTTGGCTTCTCTGTGCCAACTTGTTGCATTTTATTTATGTTGGGCAGATTTATTAAAAAATGAGCTTACATCCAGGTGGATCAACATAAAGATCTTGCAGGATTTAAGCAACTAGTACAGGTAACCTTTACAAAATATGAAAAGGCACTGGGATATATTGTCATTTAGTGTAGCTAAGACACATCCTTACATATAGACAGACAGTAGATTCCACACTTTCCCTTTTCTAATGTGTTCTTAAATGCAAAAGCTATTGAAATATTCAATTGTAACTGTAAAGCTATCCCAACTGGTTCCTGCCATTTTAGCTAGAGCTAGGCATTTGAGCTAGGCATTTGGACTGTCATCAACCACAGCGTATGAAGCTACCTGGAGACCACCTGACGTCAAAGAGCAAGAACTGCAGTGGGACACGTGCCCCAATGTTGTACCAAGCGACATACACAGTACCACACCACAGCACAAGTTATCAAGAGCTTCAGAAAGCTCCTGTTCTTAGTCCTATCAACTCCATGCAACCTGTTTAAGGAAGTAAAATAAGATTACTTGAGTAAGAAGGAAGCACAGGGAAATGTGGAGTTGATAATCAGACACTTGGTCTTGATTATATGTGTTTCAACAGAGCACAGGATACAGATAGTATAGGTCCTATATATCAACACAGAAATCTGTCCACTATAAGTCTTAATGGATTTGTCCCCAAGCAACATCTTTCAGTTAAAAGCTCAACTATTTTAAGGTAACTAGTCTTCCTTATACCACTACATTATGTTATTTCTACTTCATTTTTTTGTTTTCTTTTTAAAACTTTACAGAGGAATCTCAGAAACGATTACGATAATCAACAACAGCTCTGGACATCGTAGCCTTTTTTACAGAAGTTAGTCACCCCAATCATAATCCTGAAACAACTTTCAGTCACAGTTTAACTTCTGATACTGCAGTTCTTCACATCAAATAAATGGAAAATTTAAATGCAAAGTACATCTCCTTCTGATTTTAAAAACCTGACTGTATTGCCATCACCTCTGACAACAACAATAAATAATTTTACCATATGAATTGGACAGTCTTCAGAGGGACAAAAATGCTGCAAGTACCATCAACACATACACAGTACATATTTTTCAGTTGTATTTGATTTCTGAAAGACTTGAAAGTCTGTAAGATCTGAAAAGTACAATTTTCAAGGAGGGGTAAAAAACCCTACTGCTCCTTTTATAGTCAAGCCTCTTCTTTGCCCTCCCCCCTCCTTTTTTTTATGTTCCCATGTCACCTTTAACTGATTTTATGGAGTTAAAAGACTGATTGCTATCTCGCATTTGACTTACAAGGAATGC
>NW_009259584.1:664620-727582 GCF_000687185.1 Egretta garzetta
GTACTCTGGTAAATTGGCTCCAGATGCTGAAAAATGTTCACACTCAGAAAGATGTATATTTTAATTTAAAAATCTATATATACAAAATTATATCAAATGAAGGGGTTTTTAAGGTCTAATTTTTCAAGGAGACCTGGGAACTAAACAGTTGCAAGTAAGCAAACATCACCTGCATCTCACTTCAGTTTCCATACAGCAATAGAACTTCATTTAAGGAGTTATTTCCTTGATCTTCAGAAAAGGGATACACCTCTAAAGCAAACAGCAAGTTCTGCAACAAAGACATCTGATAGGACAGAAACCTTAATTGCTTCAGAGTGTATCCTTATGTTCCCCTGCTCTCTGTATTTTAAATTCTAATTCTTAGTTTTATAAAAAGAGCTAAAGAACTAACATAATCCAAGCACAAAACTGGAAGTTTCAGTACATTTTCTCTTTCTGCCTTTTTTTTTTTAATAAAATAGCGATAATGCCACATACTTTTACTCCAAGTATCTGCAAAGATAACCAACTCCTGGAAAACCAGGCAGTTTATTTTGTTCGCTATGCAGGTTAACAGCAACAGCAATGCTGCTAGCTAGATCTCATCCAAACAGGGTAGTGTACCCAGTCTACCCAGGCCTAAAATAAGTGAGTTTTTATTAGGAATTCAAACCTAATACCAAATATATACAAGGCACTTCATAGGCTTACAGGTCAAATATAATCTAAAAGTAAATTGTTTACAAATAGCTCATAGACTTCTATGAAAACCTTCCCTCACCAAACAACAAAGATTTACAGATAAATTTGAAAAGTAGTAAGTACAGCAACTTAAGTAGCCTTTAAGCCCCCCCAGTCCATTTTCGTCTCTGCCAATATAGACTCAACTAACAAAAAGCCAATGTATCCAATGTGTTTATTATGTTTCAAAAAGATTAATTTAGATGCCGATTCTGCAAATGGTTCTGTATGGGCAAAAATCTAGACCTACAGAATTTATTTTATTCATTATTCAATTCATATTTTGGTAGAAGATTTGCAAAGCTTGAATAAAAACAAAATTTCAAACATTTTATAAATAATTACATATTTTTGTCCAGCGGTTTAAAATTATGGCTTCTTTCTCCTGAAACAAATAACTCCCAAAATCTTCTTTATTCTATTTTTAAATGAAAGACCTAAAAGGGAACTCAGGGAAACACATATTCCCTTTCTTGTAGTTAATTTTGGTTTTTGTTTTGTTGGGGTTTTTTAGAATCTGAAATGTATTACAAGTTCAGAATTTAAACATACTATTTGCTGTTGACTATCAGAGCATAATAAATAAATAAATAAATAAATACTGTGAAATGTAGCTAGAAACCAATGCCCAGTCACACCATTATTTGAGAATCTAGTTTCAAGTACGTAATCTTCCAAATTTCTTACATTCTCATACAACAATTAACTAGTCAGGTAAAATCTCATTTCCACAGCTGCCAAGATCATCTCCAATACAAGCCAGACTGAGCAGCTTGACATGCAAGCTATACCCTAGTCATTAGAACTTATCTTCCCTTCCCTAGGACATTTTTTCACTTCAGAAAGCCCTCACATCTGTTTTCACTCACAAAAAAAAAAAAAAAATCTACAATTTTTGAGAAAGGAAAACTTTGTTTTGTTTTGTTTTAAATCAAGTTTTGTTTCAAAGCAAAGTTCCAAGAGTTTCTGGTCTTGCAACATTCACAGGGGAGCTGATTTGTATCTAATGCACAAACCACTGCTTCCATGTAAAAGTCGGGCAGCCTGGAGACTTCAAAAGGTGGAAAGGCTGAACATTTCTTGTTTTCAGCAGCTCATCTAATTAAGTGCTATAGGTTTGTACTTTTCTGGCAACATTTTTTTTTTTTTAAACAGAAAATGGTGCAATTACCAACATGCAGTATGCAATTACCAATGAAAAAAACTTGACCAGGGATATTAATTCTTCCTATGTAACAATTCTGATTGTGCTTTTAACCATTTTTTGTAAACTGAAATAGTCTCAAACTAAAGATACTTCAGTCTATCAAAGAGCTTAAAACTCTCTGAAAAGGACATTTTAAAAATCTTGATCATTGTATGCCTCCTCAATTTTCATATATTCATATTTTAGGAGGAAATTAATATCAGAATATAGTACTCTGCTACATGCTGTATTTCAAGTGATACAACTTTTCTATCCCTTCTTGAAATGAGTATCACAGGGATGGCAAAAGCCTTTTTTTCCTGAAGTATCTCAATATGAGGAAAATGTTCAGTTCTCCATCATTATTCAGAAGATTTTCATAAATGCTTTCAAAATATATCTCTGTCATAAGGTTCACTGTTCAGTATTTTTTTCTACAAAACTTTCTTAGTCAAGGAAATATTATTCATTACATCCAAGTACATTTCCTACAACATACATCTTTAGAAACCACCATGAACCCTCACAGCAAGCAGCAAAGATTTCTTAATTTCTTCTCTGTCTTTGGTAGAATTACAGAACATACCATGTTGGGAACTAATTTCTGTAGACTCATACTGCCTGACAATTACCTACTAACTAGTGTATTTTGAAATGCATTATTTGACCAGTTACATTTTATTTCATATGCCAAACTGATGCACCATGCTAATTTTTCTTTTAGAAACCAAAGGGACAATACAGCACACAATTAGGTTAATAGATAAGAGCCAAACAAGAATCTCTCCAAGCATGTGATTTAATTCTTAGTCCTAGAACTTCCTACCCTGCAAATCCAATAAATACGCTCAGCTAAACTGTATCTTCTAGAAGACGTATTACCTCAAAATTTTCAGAACTATTACTGAGAGTTCTTTAACTACTACTTTCTCTCACTTGATCATGTCTTACCTTCTTTGTTAGGTTAAAGATCATTATAGTATCAGTTTTCAGTTCCCCATATGATATTCATAGTCAGATAAACTCATTCCTTAGCTTTTTTACAACAATGTGCTTTTTCCAGTCCTTGAATCCTTCCCACGGCTCGGCTCTTCTTTATGCACAGCAGATACCAAAACGAGACACAGTATTTAAAGAACAGATGAACTCCGCTGAACACAGAGTTACCTTTCTCATTAGTTTGCTGTTTCAAACATTTTTTTAAACACAGTTCAGCATTGGAAGCTCAGACACAACTGATTATTCACCTTTATCCTTTTTCTTCTCAGCCCTTCCTTCCCCAGAAAGCCATCCTTATCCTGCAAGTACACATCCATCTTTTGTAGACATAATCTTTTACTTCAGCTCCACCAGCACAACTCTTAGTTTGTCTTGCTCACCGAGATCCATTTTACCCTGTCCTCATACCCAGATTTTTTCAGAAATTGCAGAATTTTCCAATAAATAGCACAAAGTTGATAACTGATGCACAGGGAAATAACGCAACCACAAAGTAAACACTTTGTTTTAATAATTCTGTCATAAAAATTAAATTGAGACTTATCCAATAACTACATTTAATGCAAAGGTTTGCTGACTTCCTACCATTACAGGTCTTTTTTTAAAATGTCATGCTGTATCAATTGAAATGTAGACCTCTACTATGCCACTGGTTTTATTTAAAAAATACCAAAAAAAAGTCCAATAAGTTATTTTCCATAACTCACAATAACCACCATTAATCTTTACATCTCTTAACATCTACCTATCTTGTATTAGACACATCCTAATTACATAACATTAAGTACTTGCCAGTCTCCTACAACTTCACAAGTTTTAAAGAATTACCAAAATTTAACACTTGACAGTCTAAAAACATGAAAATCTGAGGTACTAATCATCAGGAAACGCCAATTTATTACTTCTGGCTGTAGCTTCTGATAACACCTGTTTTAGTTAAGAACACTGATGGGGTGCATTTCACAATAATCACCATTTTCATAAGCTTCTACTACCTCACGTGATTTCTTCCCAATCACTTGATGAATGAGACGTCTCCATGTTTTCTACATCAACTATCATCAATTTTAACATTTTAATCTTGTATCAAGCCAACACCATTTCTGTTGAGCCTCAAATATGAAGAAAGACATTGTCTGCACAAGAATTTTGTCTTGTGTGTTTTCTACACCGTTTGCTTACTCCTAAAAGGTCAGTAATACCTATTAGGAGCAATTTGTCCTTTCTATCCTATCTCCTCTGGAATACAAACTGGCTTAACACAGCAAGACTTCTTTTTCTGTTTCGGCTTCTGGGGCACCTAGCAGATAAATGTAACAGCACAAACTGTTTCAAAATAATTTTGTCTGAACTCTTTCTCCCAATAGATTTAGCTAGTAAGTCAAAGGCTACAGAGGAGTTTAAACATAACATCATGAAGATTTAATATAAGCTCTGATGGAGTCAGTATCTCAAGGAGAATGACTTCAAGTTACTCATCTACTTTGAAGCTCCAATTCTCTTACATCATCAGTATGACAATGAGCTTAACAGTAAGATCACCTCCTTACACAGGAGCATAACATTTGGCAGAGGTTTCATCACTGCTTGAATTATATGAGAAAGGAGAATAAAATACACGGACTGAGCTGAAGCATTTAGTAAACTCCTGTATAAATCTGAAATTTGACTGCACAAAACATGCGATCAACCCAGAAGGGCCTGTGGCAAAAAACATTAACTGGTTTCAAAATCAGAGTTTGAAATATTGCTACATTATAGTACAATACTGGGTTTGGATACATCTTTTTTTCCAGCAACTGCCTAGTATTACCAACTAAAGCATACTGAAAACTGGTCAAGGGTAGAATATATATGAGGTAGTGATAAAACGTAGGAAGACAAATTATAAGGTTGCCTCAACTGTGACAAAGGAATTCCAGAAGATGGGCACAGCAAGGGTGCTTAAAGAATGGGCTAACCATTTCAAGGCCCAATTTGGAATTTAACCTTCCCTAGTCTTCTTCAGGAAAAAAAGAATTGCTTTATAAGGTCTTCTAGGGTTTACAGTATCCATAAGGGCATAAAAATCAATTATGTAAAAATTAAAATATTGAAGCAAATGATCCCCTGAAGTCCTCAGCAACTGAAGTTGATACTATACAATTTGCTGTACACTTGGACTCAAGAACAGAACTGGGAAAGACAGAGAAGCATCCCTACATGCTTGAAGCACTGTAATTCTTTCAGCAGCAAGTACCCATGAAGAACTTGAAGATAACAGTGCAAGAACTTTATCTACCATAAAACAGAAATTTCAGTTTACTTCTGACACTTGAATGCTTTCCATTTTACTTTGCTGTGTTATTCCACAAAAGTCAGAAAGTACTGTACATCACATATATATATATATTTCTTTTTTCCCCTACTGCTATGGGACATGAGTTCTCAGAAATGTCTTCATGCACTGGAGTGTACTCCAAACAATGAAGGGCCAGAGCCTGCACAAACTGCTTGACAGAAAAATACAGAATGTATGAAAATTATTTATCATAAAAGTATTTTTTCTTCTTCCCTTCACCTTATTAGTTTCTGCACTACTGTTGAAATAAAGTACTGGTGTGGTAAAAGAAACATTTGATCAGGGAGTCTACTACTAGCAGAGGTAAGCACTGGGACAAGATGCTACTCAATTCTTTCCAGTCGCTGGATTAAGGTTTTCTGTTCTTTAATCACAATTGTTGTGAAAAGGAAATAATAAAAATCTTCAGCAGAAGAGACCACTGCTTTACAACACTTCAGACTAGAAACCTTTAAGTGTTATTCCCTAGAAGGATGCAAAGAATGAACTTAATCCTGAGAATACAACTAGTGTGACTTTTAAAAAGTTAAATATCTCGATAAAATCATAGAGTTCAGATTAAGCCCTCCCCCATTGAAAAATTCAGACCCTGAAATCACTCTAAAGACCAGTCTCATTTTGGGGAAGCAAATATCAGCTTTATATAACTCCCACTGACAACTGACTTGTATCTCCTTAGACAAGAAACTTGCAGTCTTTGTCAATTTCCAGCAGAAAGATAAGTATGGTTTGTAAATAAACTGTTACTGGCTAAAAAAGCTTTTTTTTTTTTTTTTTTAAACAAGGACAGCTGTACTAGAAAAACGTTAATTTAATATAAAAATTCCTTATCAACCTACCAACTAAATTTTATTTCATTTTCTTAAATTACTTTTCATTCCTTTGAGTACACTGTTGAAGTAATGCATACAGTGTTTCCTATCAGATTACAAATACATTTCAGAAAAAATTATAAAGAGCATTAAGATTGAACATTCAAGCACTCAAAATTTTGAAAGCATTAGATCAGTTGCATGGCAACTGTAATACAACCTGAGTGTATATATTGTAACAGCTTTTAATTACATGGCCTTGTACTATTCATGGTACATCAGTCTTTGTCTTTCCAGCAGAAAGATAAGTATGGTTTGTAAAAAAACTTTTACTGGCAAAAAAAGTTTTTTTTTTTTTTTTTTAAACAAGGACAGCTGTACTAGAAAAACGTTAATTTAATATAAAAATTCCTTATCAACCTACCAACTAAATTTTATTTCATTTTCTTAAATTACTTTTCATTCCTTTGAGTACACTGTTGAAGTAATGCATACAGTGTTTCCTATCAGATTACAAATACATTTCAGAAAAAATTATAAAGAGCATTAAGATTGAACATTCAAGCACTCAAAATTTTGAAAGCATTAGATCAGTTGCATGGCAACTGTAATACAACCTGAGTGTATATATTGTAACAGCTTTTAATTACATGGCCTTGTACTATTCATGGTACATCTCTGTTCTTTTTAAGCAGGAAAAGGCAAGTACTATGGACTGGAAAAAAGTTTGGAGAGCACAAATATTTTCACAAAATGATCTGAATGTACTTACTCTGAATAAAAGTTTTATGGAAGACATTTAATTATGTATAAATAGCAGATGATGAATCTGCATTACCTTTTAAAATATAGCTTTCCTTCACATTTCATCTAATTGGAACATTAACCATGAACAGGATTATCATACGACTGTGAAGTAATGATTTTCATAATTTTTATGGATCTCAACAAGTACCCTTAAGAAAATGGAAAAGGAATGGTAGTTTAAGATAGCTGCAGTTAAGAAGGTTATTAAAAAAAAAAAATTAGGAGGAGATTCTTGAAAAAGTGCCTCAAAAGCTTTGTTTAATACGGCCTAACTGATTCCTGATTCTGCTTCTTTGAAGTAACAGCAATTCCAAGTAAGAGTAAAAAATTTTTGGCTTGACTTCCCCTCCATTTTCTCTCACTACATTGACATGCACAAAATCTTATTTGGGGTTTTGGGTCAAATAATTTAGATTCGCTTGTCGGATTTTGATATTGGACAACCTAGAGAAATTTCAAAGAGAAACATCAGCATATCATACATGAGAAAATGTTATGTTTCTGATAACACTGATAATACTCATATGTCCTTCCTCATTGTAACAAAGTTGTAAATGGACTGCTAAACCCAGAAAATGCTTATGATGAAGTGAGGAAAGCAGCGCTACGACCATAAGAAAGACGGGAAATCAGGAAGAAGAGCACATTAAAACAAGATGCTCAAACTCACGCACACGTTTGTGGATGAATTTAGAGCTCAGGCTCGAAGGCAAAGACATCCCATCCGTTTTTCTTTCTTTGGGTTTTCTGGTTTTTTTGTTGGGGTGATTTTGTTTATGGATTTTGTTTGTTCGTTTTTCATTCATATTCTTCGGCACCTCCAGAAAATACTACTGTTTTACAGGACAGGTCTAATGCTGGCTAGCAAGGCCTATTCTAGGAGCTGACAAGAATAGAATATTCCAAAACAAATACAAGGTGGGAAACATGGGTCATTCACTTCAAACCAAGATCTTGTACTTCTGTCTGTTACCCCAACTAAAACAATATACAATCCACCTCAAAGGGATTTTAAAGGAATAAGAGAGTTCAGACTAAAATAATCAGAACACTGATCTAAATCTGTTGGATGAGCTCTGTTCCTAACAGATATGAGGTTAACATGCTTTTAAAACTGCATTTTAATCAAAAAGATAGGCAGTGAACTAGGAAATTTTGTCACATACTATTTCTCCCTATTGATTTCAAGGCAGGAAAAATATATTTTTAATATAGTTGCTACTGCTATTGTCATTATTACCCATAATAAAAATGATAATTTGCCTACATCTAACAAAGGTATAAAACAATGTGGTTCTGAGATCAAGTTTTTAAGTACCTGCCTTGTTCTGAAACAAATATGAAGCTTCTTGTTTCTTGAAGTATGTATATTTTTAAAGTATCTCTTGCTTATACAGTGAAAATATGCAATATGAAAGTATAAAACCCTGCCCACACCAAATATTCAAGTTCCATTTCTCTTTCCCCAGAAAAAAGGAAAAATTAAGCAAAAAAACTACTAGAACAGCAAAAAGGACAAAGTGTTGAAGTTACCAAAAAAAGCAAACTGATACTTTTTTTTTTTTTTTAAATCCAAACACAAAGGCCTTGAAAGAAACTTCAAAGCAACAAAGACTGCTAGATACCGTATTCTGCAAGGTCATTCCACGCACAGGTTTACTGGGAACAGAAAGCCTCTCACAGCCCCAGATGCACGTAACATTTAGAACAGAGGAAGAACAAACCAGCCAATTTCAATTGCTAAAAAGCACACAAGAATATGAAAATGTCATCTGGCTGTACAGGGGTCCAGATTCAGAATATCCTTTTACATGTTTAAACTGATAATTCTCCATATAGACATTTTGATTTTTAGTTAAGCTAAATTGGGAAAAAGTAATTGAGGAACATGCTCAGCACAGCTGACGTGCCTGAGTACTGATTTTGTTTTCTCTATGTAACAGAACATACAGACAATATAGTCTGTATAAGCTATCACTTATTTTAGCCAAACCTGCCACATGTAATTTCCAAAGAACCTATTTTCATGCAATATATTTCTCCCCCTATGGCCTCAAAACCTGCATTTATATAGCATATAGGTCAATACACAGGTCAATCTACTACAGCCACCTACAGCACAGTGGCACGTATACATGGAACAAAACTTACTCTTCCAACAGTCATATTCTTATTTTTACTTTTTTCTCAATGCGACTTTCAAGATACTTTAAAAGAAACCCTGTTCCTTAAAAGCATACTCAGAATTATGGCTAAAATAAAAAAGACATATTCTGAGGTAAGAAAACAAATCCAGTAAATGCCTACCTGAACCCACTGGAGATGAGCCAACACTAAGACTTTGTAAACTTCCATTCCTGAGCAAAGTTGGAGATTTTTGAAGACCAGAGCTTGTCACGCTTCCTGCAGCAGATGCCACAGATGAAGTTGGGGAAGCAGAAGAAACTGAAAGATGGGAAATACTTTCTTGACTTTTATTTCCTTTGGGTCTACCAGGCCCATGTTTACTTTGCTTATTTCCTTTCCGTTTCTTCTCTGTTACAGTTTCTTCTTCTATTCCAGAAGTTTGAGCTCGTTTGTATGCTGTAGAAGTAAGGCTTGAATTACCTATGTCTCCAGGTGAGCTGTCAAAGTTTTTAGATTGGGAAACAGCTGATGATGAAGGGAGACCAATTAAGGAAGTGAAACAATTGACACTCCCCTCTTGACTCCCAGTCTCTCCTTTATGTACATCTTTGGTTGACGAAGCCTGTTGAGAATGTGCGAAACTGTCACTTCGCAAATCTGTGTCTGTAAAACTCAAAAAATCCTGGGGAGACTGAACTGAACTTCCAGAAGATGACTTTATGCTCCCAGGAGTGCCCAAAAAGCTTCCTAAAAAAGAAAGCAAAGAAAAAGTTGGGGTTTTTTTTCTGTAGTTGATGAAAATTGATGGAAACAATTAATATCTTAGAATACAAAAAAATTGAAGTGCAAGGATCTTATGAAAAGTATTAGCAAGAGCTAAAGCATTTGTTTTTAAGATAACTTATTGCTTCTCCTGCTTATCTTCACTCTGCTGGGTCTGATTCTCAGATTCCTACCTGAGATTCAGATTTGAACTGGGGGCACAAACAAGGTGAAAATTAATTAAAGGAGAGTAACAACTTTGCTGCTTAGGCAACTTGGACATCCCTCATGTTTTGAAGCCACAACAAACACTTGGTAAAAGTCAGAGCAGGTTTTTTTAAACGTGCACATATATGAAAAGAAGGCAGCTGATCGAAACGTGCTATGATCACATCTACACTATGCGTACAATCTTCCTTTACCACTCTGCCTAAATCAAGGGTCTGACACAGGTCAAGGGAACAGCAATTGCACTTAATTTACCCTGGCTGAGGAGGTAGGTGTTCTACAGAAGAGGTATTTTTCAAAACGACAGGAGAGGAAGTGGAGAAAAGTGTATAAAATTGGCATTTTAAGATTTCTTTAGCACTGTCAGAGAACCATAAAGATCTTTTGTGTAATAGAATTACATTGCTTCTGTAGTATTTGGAGGGCAGTCATTTCATCACTGTGTTAGTGCATACAAGGCAGAAAATGGACCACACTTAGGAAATACAAACATCTACTTTCAATTCAGTAAGTTTCTATGGGTGGGTGCATGTGGGTACTGTTTTGTAGAACTCAGACTGATGACAACTATGCCGTCAGGAGAACACTCCTGAATATGACATCAGGTATAAAGAAGTCCTTTAAAAATTACTGTTTTATCGTTAGTATTCCTTAGACATAATATTAAGAATTCCATTTAAAATATAATTTACATAAATACAGAAGTTTAAAATCATAAAAACTGTTATTTTGTACTTTAAATAAGTTACATCAACGCAGCTTTAAAGGAAATACATTCACATAGTAAAGATCTATTTGCCATCTTCAGTGAGCAAGATTTTTCTTTAAATGCAGGATTCCAGAAGGCAATTTTCAAAGTTTTGAGAATTTAAACAAAACAAACAAAAAACCTTCTGTTTTTTCAAGTTAAAAAAGCCTGAAATATGGAAAGAGTTCTAAACAAATTTAGAAGTGCTCATTGCATAAATAAATTCAAAGAAAGAGCAGCATCATAAAGCAGAAAGAACAGTCAGCTACTACACACCACAGTGAAAATTATGGATAAACAATTACTTTATAGCAGGTCTAGTTTGCTGTGTTTCAAAAAACATGTTTTATTAGTTAAGAAATAAAAAATAGACTTTTTAAATTTTTATCTTTCTTCAACTCTGACGAAGATGCCGTAAGAAAATTAGCTTTTCGGAAGTGTCAACAGTGCATTTAGTGGGTTTTAGCAAGTTCAAAATGTCAAACTTTTTGTATTACCATAAGGTAAACAAACTGTATATACTTGTTACATAATTATATTCTGATTATGTATTTCAATGACAAAAAAATAGAAATAAAAAGGTCTTTCACTTTGAAGAAAATGGTATATTTTAAATGTCTGCATCTTTAAAAATTATTTAGGGGCCACCACATCCTATATACATTAGGCAGTCCAGTTTCATTCTAATATGCACTACTAAAAAAAAAACCAGTATTCCCTTAAAGAGCTACGAAAGACCCCTAGACTCAAATTAGTATGTTGAATTTTACCCCAGACTAACTTTCCAGCACATAAACTTCTGGTTTAGCAGTTAAGGAGAATATTTTAACAGTCTAAACAAAAGCGTCAGGTTTGCCCTTTAAAGATGCACAACCTTCTTTTTTGTGTTATGACAATGAACCTTTTTTCCCCTGGAGAATTTTATTTTTCCCCCGAAGTGAAACAACATTGTTGAGGATAAAGGATTAATTACTTTTCAAGTTTTAAATATGTAAGATTTCCAATTCACATCAAAGCAAAAGTCATGTTACAGCATTAACAATTAATACCTTGCTGAAAAGGGCTAGCTGCAGTCACAGTTGTTCCTGGATTTCTTCCAGCACCAGGTTTTCTTCCCCTCTGACCTGAGCTATGACCTGCAGATTTCTTCCCTTTGCTCTCTGACCCTCTACCCTCTGAAGAATCTTTTCCACTTGAAACGTGTGTAGAAACTTCCTGGAAATTTGCATTTGTAAATCGAGCTGTGGTATCTTCCAACCGCTTCAAGGAGCCAGACATGGAGTTGTTGCTAGTGCTTGTGTATGTCTAGCATTTGATAAGAGAAAAAAAGTAAGAGAAAAGAAACAGTTAGGTCACAGAAAAAACTGTAACAAAAGAACTGTTTAAAATAACCCATTCTTTCAAATAAACTTAGAAGTGTTCAAACACTAAGGTAATTGGCAACAGCACGAGTTACATAAACTGAATCGTTAAGATTTTCAGCAAGTCACTGAAGTGTACAAAACTTCATTTTGTGGGAAAAAAACGCACAAAAATAATGTCAGCTTTGGTTGAAATTTTTACCTCATTGCGGTTAATGGATTAATCTCAAATCTGTGGTTACACAGTCTTTATATTCTATTTAAATAGGATATTGTTATTTTACTGCTTAAAATTAAAAATTAAAAAGAAAAAATGAGACTTTAAATGCTTTTCTGAAAATACAATTTTTATGCAGCTTGTTCCATCAGCAGTGTAACTGATGAAGGCTTCAGAACCTAGGAACTTTTAAGATTTTATAGTCTCAACACCAAACCAAAATCAACTCCAAAAAGCCCAGCTGTCCCTTAGGTCTTCACTTCCCATCATCACACTGAACCGTCCCATTCCGCCAGTTCCTTAAGTGTCATCAAGCAAGAAAGACACATTAGATCTAGTTGGCCAAGATGTGCAGGAATGACTGGCTACCTACTAGAACCCTGCTGCCTGACAGGGAGCAAAAAGCATTAACATGCTCTTGAGCTCCCACTGAAGAATTCTTCCTCAATCCCCACCCATCCCCAAGAATTTTGGTCCTTCTCTACCTACACCCTTAAGCTCTTCACAGGGCTTTCAACAATTTTATCTTTAGGCCCATTATTCTTCCATCAAATTTTCCAGAATTGTTTGTATTGGTGAACAATAGTCAAAATAGGTTCACAGAAAGTAATTAGGTGAGCAGGGAAACTACATGCACAGCATTAGGAAAACACACAAGGGAATATAATTGTTTTCATAATAAAAAAGAAAAAAGGACTTGCGATAGCAGAATTTTAATATCAGAAGAAAGAAATAAAAGCAAAACTAGGAAAAAAGAAATAATATTCTATTGTTATTTATACTCAAACCAGCTAGTAAAATAGCCTTTCGACTGTATAAAGCTTCTTCAACAAAAAAGTATGGATCAAACCTAGAAGCTACTAATCTGTTCAAAACAAGCGTAGTTTGTTTTTCAGTCTTTTATAGAAGAGAGTTTAAAATAGTATCTAAAATTATCTCCATTAAAGACCACAAAAACACATGCCTCTCAAAATTGAGCATATACACAAGTTTTCTCTTCCCCAATTGGGATGCTTGCTGAATTTAGGCCTACAGCAGAATATTTCCTCATCTTTACATACAGCTTTGTACGGCTGGTATTAAAAGTTTTCCGTATGTTTACTAAAACAGCTAAGACATTTACATAGAACTTAACTTTTCGAATGCCAGAAGACAACTAAATAGGCAAGCTTTGAGGAAGATGAAAATTTCAATCTATTTGCGTGTTGCCCTGTATGAATTACTGGGGGAGGAGTGGTGTTTATCTGGGGGGAGGAATCAACTTGGCCAATTAGCTTCTCTAAAAACACGGTTTCCATGGAAATTGCTTTACTTGAATTCTACCGCCAGTCTGTTGTTTTAGTATTAGTTTCTACTGTTGTTTTTTTAACTTGTTCCATGCAAACACTGTAAACCAAGCTAAGACGGGTACTGCTTTCCAAACTACAAGAGCAGACCCAAGCGACTCCAAAGACAGGAAAATAATACATCAATTGGAAGGATTCAAACTGGTTGAGCTTCATGCTTTGTTTTACACTGTGTCTCCATGCAGAATAGGCCAATGTAGAAAACAACCAGACTCACTCTTCAAGCCCTTTCCCCATTAGCTTAGGCTCGCGCTGAAGCTCTCCATCCCACTTACACCCAACCTATGTGACCTAGTGTAGTAAAAAGCCATGTAAAGACAATGCTTCTAAACACTTCACTCATCAGTGAAAAGAAGTAGAGCACACCCTAAATAGAAATCCAGTATTAAAACCTACTATAGAATCAAATTCGATTTTGTCAGTTCCTCTGGGCCACTTCAGAGAAGTGATTCTACTTATCCTAACATTTAGAGCTGAAACTTTGATATACTAACTCATGTTGAGTACCATCATGTCTTTAAGGTCCACAAGTAACAATGTCTCCATGTTAGCATTAAATCAAGAATAAACAAATGTTTCATATTTTCACACTGTTCAATTACTGCTATTTTTTCTTCCTATAGCAAGTAAGCCAAATCATAATAAAATTAATCTTGCTATACAATATTCTCAATGAAAAATATACATCATTATGAACATATATGAAGTATCTGTGAAATATCAACTGGTATGAAACAAACTCTGCATAGCCCATCTAAAATCCAACAATTTTTAGCTAGCAAAGAATTAATTTTAATTTACCTACCTAAAAGAAAGGCAAAACATAGTCCTTCAAAATTGCACATATAACCCTATTATGAACTGCAATAAAAATATATTATGGATTTTTTAGTAATGGTGAAGAAAAATCAGTTTAAGTCTGTTAAAGTACAATGTTAAAAATAATTTACCTCAAATTTGTATTAGTATACTGGCAAGCGTTTCTAATGAACATGGAGCCAATTCTAAGGTAAGTTTAGTAGTTAACTTTTCGAACTATCATGAAGACCCCAAGTATGCCCAATTTTCCTGAAACTGGTGTGTCACTTGACCTGAATTAAGATGCAGTGGTTCTAATTTGAGTCATTTGAACAAAAGGCTTCCAGACATGCAATAATCCAAAACAAAAGTCAGGCTTTTTCGAGGATCTGGGATTTCTCCTCTTATCCAATTCCTTTCTTTCCTAATCCTTGTCTCCTATCCACTCATTTGAATATTACTTGCAAGGATAATTCTCTGTAGGTATCAACAATCATAGTTTGATGCTATCTATTATCTCTTCTCCTTTACTAAGGGGGAAAGGGGGGGGGCAGATTTTTTTTTTTCTTTTAAAAAAGAAATTAAGGGTTTAACATAGCTCTGCAGACTGGCCCGGGCTAGGAAATTACCATTAGGCATCAATTTGCATATACTATGCAGAGATTTGGTTTGACTGCAAGCCTGAATCCTGCTCATAGCAGATTTTTGAGAACATGCATGCACAGTGCAGTTCTGCTTTTGAAAATTTTCCTTCAACAGGTTTTGGAAGGTGCACGCTTACTCAAAGTATCTTGAACACTAATATGATGCAATAGACACTCAGAGAAGTAAAATTGGTATAATTTGGTCAGTATTTTTTCTCCCAGATTATATCCCTTACTTTAAGAAGTTAATTGCAACCAAGTGCCCTAGAACAGATATGCATTGAGAATCCACAAGATATTCAGTAAGATCTAAGATAAAACTGCAGCACAAACTTTAGATTATTAAGCTAATTGGTTCATACAACAACTTACCCACCCCTAAACTGCTTTTCTAAAATGCTAAGTTCTAAAAGACAAAGGCCTACCATAAATGTCACCAAAAAATCTTAATATGCCATAGCAAAGTTATTTTGGGGGTTTTGTTTGTTTATTTGTTTGGAGACTTTTTAAGGTCAGGAGGGTGAGGCTGGCAGGGAGCAAGGATCTGAGAATGGAGGCAGAACATCTTGGTTATTTAGTGACTTGTTTCAGCCTCTGTAGTCCCCCCTCCTGCCAGCACACACTTTTTAAATGGAATGCGCTACTCAAGGCTCCCCCCCTTTCCCTGCTCACCCTCCAGTCAAGTCATTTTTCTCCATTTAAGTACGAACATCCCCCAAAAAGGAGATTCCCCTGATGCTGTCACCCAACACTGTTCCTTGGTTATGTTGTGAATGTTAATCCTGTTCTCAAAAATCAATTAGTATTTGATTGAGCTAACTTGTGTGTATCAGGGTTCCTTTATGCTTCCCATAAACCACTTTGCAGGCTTTTTCCCTAAAAGCTCATTTTCACATTGCCAACTTGGGGCACAGAGAGCTACTGTCATTTTACACCCCCCATGTATCACTCTGTGCACCCTGTTATTACCACCCATCTGCAGCAAGTCTTAAAACTTCTGGGAAGGCTTCAGTTTTACGGTAAAGGCGTAATAATCATTCTTGCTATACACAGTACGTCCCAAGGCTCAAGAAGCCCTTAGCCCTAATATAGCTTTGCTATAATATAGGCCAGTAGTCTTGCACAGAGAAGGGAAGGACCACAGCAGGTAACCATCCACTAAAATGCCAGATGGAAAGTGAATGGTCCAAGCAAAAAACAAGCAAACAAACAAAACAAACAAAACAAAAAACCCACCAAAAAAAACCCCACACACACACACAAAAAAAATAAAATCAAGACACACCCCCATAGCCCAAAAACACCACAGTACTGTAGGACAGTGGTGTTCAGTCATACCAAATAGAGATTTTTCTACTTATGTCATTCCCTTCTGTATCGCACTCCAGTAGGATCTGATGACCTCCCCTGAGAACCACAGCAGGCTGATAGTCAGGGTGAACTGAGGAGGGTTATCACCATCATCTCTACTATTACAGATAAAATTCAGTCAGCTGTACTTTGTTTGCAATATCTGTTATTTAGTTATCGGCTGCAATTTGAAAGCAGATACATTGTCTCATCTATCTTTGCATCCACCAATGTTTTGGAGTTTTAACTAAAAAACCTCTAGAAAAAAAGTAAGACAAGACAACTGTATTTTTCTGGATCTGTTAAACCATACACATTTTTAAACTTTTGATACAAGCTGAGCCTCCCAAAGCTCAAAACCCGAGGCAGAAGCTTTTATCAGGACTAAATAAAGGGTTGATGGTAATTCCCAACTAAAAGGAAGGCCAGAAGAAAACCTCATGCAAGAGGCAGAGAGAGAACTCAAGTTTCTAAGTTATTCTAGTCCTCCTTAAAACATTCTGCATCTATGTCCCAAAAGAAAAGTGAAAAATTTGTTAATACATTAATCAAAGAGTAGTTAAGAATTCCTTATTTCAAACTTTTTCAAACTTAACTGATCCAGACTAAGCAGTGTTTGCTGAGACATTACAGGGATGCACAAAATGCATACTCATAACTCAACACAGCATTTGGACTGGAACCTCAGTAAAATTCCTTGGAATTAAATTTTGCAGAACAGGCGGGCCAAGTATAGTAACTCACATAATGTAAATCCACAGTTTATTCTGCAGCCTTTCATGAATATATCTTAAGAAGCCACTCATCCAGATAAAAGCATGCTTTAAGGTATCACCTGCATGAATGGTCATTACCACTGTGTCACAAAGGACTTCTCTTCCTTAAAAAAGGAAAACCAAAATTCACTTCAGGTTCCAGTACCCCTAATGAGAACAATACGGTAGCAGAAGTGATTATGTAGCGTGATAAAATAATGTATTCACTGCAAAGACAGACTGCTGTGAAAAAGACATCAAGTCCAAATCAATTCTGACAACTCTATATAAAAGGATACACAAAAGTAACACATTAACAAAATATTCCCAACCAAATATTTATCTCAGAAGAAAACAAAGCTTGCTTAATTATTAAAAATTAAAATTTTTGGAGGAACACACTATGAATTTATAACCTAGAAAAACAAATGCATGTAAAGGGTGTCAAAAGGACTTTGGGGGGAAAAAAAATAAAGTAAGATAACTGAAGGAACTAGCCATAGAGAATCACTTCAAAATATTCAACAGATACTTTTTAAGAAAACATAATCACGCTTAGTAACTTCATTAAAAAAAAAACCTGAACACCAATTTTCCTGACAGTCTGAAGCATTATAAAAAGAAGGTAGAAAATGAAGCAGATAGCCTATATAGAAAGAAACACAGGGTGTAAAAGGTTAAAAAAAGAAAACTAACAGGAGACATTGATATTTAAATTCCACAATGATTACTTCTGGTTTAGTTTAATTAATTTATAATTTATGTTCTACAATTACAGAGTTTCTATTCTCTTTAGTATTTGCTATACATACATATATAGTACAATCTTGTTTAAAAGCATGGCCAACAACTCAGCAACATTTTCATTTTTTACTTGGATTAAACAGAGGTCTGCTAAAAATGGGATATTAATCTTGTTCACCTTACTAAAGGGTACACCATTCAGTCATAAAACTTTTAATTAGGAAAAGTCTAGGGAGGTGCAATTAGAAAATAATTAGCAAAAAACCAGAATCCAGTGGCATCTTCAGCATTAAAAGCGTATTTTAATATGTAAGACTCAAAAATCACCAATATTTCAATATATTTTCTTTAACTTTTACACAAATATACAGCAACATCTCTTTTCATTAAAACTTTTGATGATGATTAGATAATCATAGTACAAAAGGGATATATTCAAGTCAGGTAAGATCATAGATACCACAAAGCCTAAACAAAAATTGTATAGCCTAAAGAAAGTTCACACGCAACAAAATTATTTTAGAGGATACGAGTTTTATCAGTTGTCTCAGACTCAAGAGGAATATGTTTGGGATGAATTAATAAAATGAAATAACAAAACACATGAACCAGTCAGTACTATTCAAAGAGTTCTACAACAATTTCAATAAAAACCATCTCACTCACTGACTGCAATGTCTAATAGCTCTCAAATCAAAACAGCAAAGCCGCAAATTGACTTTTTTTTGTTTGTTTTGTTTTAAATAAAGAGGTTTTGGGAATTTCAGAAAACCACTAACTAGTAAGTCTCACTTGACATAGTAGTGTCAAAAAGAACACAGTAGAACCGGAAACAAGACTAGTTTATCAGAAGCATAAGTCACAAATAATGGGATGTTAACAGGTATACATCCTCAAGTTAGTACTCCTACTACTGAGAATAAAGAAATATCTGAAGCATATTAAAGACTAACGTCTTTGGTGATGATTTTTGAAGTTGATACCATTAGTTACCCAGAGAAAGCTGGTATTTCAATTCTTTTACCCTGTCCTGACAAGGTCTTGGTGTGCCATATGCAAATAGACACATTTGTTGAATATTGCATCTCAGCAACCAAACTACATACAGTTAACACAAGTTTCAGCTAAAAAAAAGTGCTCTACGTACTGCTGGCTAATTAATTCAAACCATGATTCCCCAACTCAGACATCTAATATTCCCACAAGAATGGGACAAATGTTTTTCAACTTCGAAGTCAGAAAACCCATTTCTCAATACTTCTGCCCACTTTATAATACCATTACTAGTGTTATTTTTTTGGTGGATAGAGAAAGTGATTACTGTAGAGTACAATGAGAACAGTCTTTATTATTTAACCCTCTACGTTGTCCCTTGAGTTGGATATTTGCTAGCACATTAACAGGAAAGACCACAGAACCCAATGGAGCAGACTGCTAAAAAAAGGCAATGTGATATTACAAGTATATGAAGCATAAGCTTCAATCTTCTAATTACCAGCTTAAATGCTTACATCTTCAGTGACAGCTCAGCACAGACAAGTGAATTTCAAAGGAAAGATTTCCTAAAACTTATCAAATTATTAAACATAAGTCAAGGAAATAAAACTTAGTGGAGTACCAGTGGCACCTGATTGGTGCCATTAAATCACTCATTATTCAACTACAAAAATCTAAGCCTTTCTTCATATTATAAACTTCAAAGTATTTTAGAATTTCACATTGTAGGAAAAAAAAAACCAAGTGTGTTTGATTGTTATAGAACCTATGCCATTTGAAGCTCCGGTATACACACTGGAATTATTACATCATGAAATGTCCACGTAACTGAAGTAGAAAAGGAGGAAAACACATTGACTTACTTTCTCTGTAGTTACAGTAAGAGATGGAACCAAGGATGGTGAGGAATCCGACTGCTTCTTATATTTTTGCTTGTGTTTATCTTTCTCTTTATATTTCTGGAAGTTACAAAAGAGAATATAACGTAAGTTCAACTTCATCTTTAACATAACCTATTTTAAGTAGCATGAAGTGTTATCAAAATTTAAGAGAGATAGTAATAATGTCCTGTGCTATTTTAGTGGAAACAACATTAAAGTTTTGAAATTTTTATAATGTAATTTTATAAGATCAAACCAAGTATTTATATTTGCTTTCAAAATACACAAACTGAAATTCTTTAATTATAGCCAGCATTTATGAATCCACTGTTGTTAGTATCATCCATCTTCCCAACAATCAATTAATCACCAAAAGTAAGTGGATTAAAAACAGACATGGCTTCTGCTTCAGAGTGCTTCCTGTATTTCTGCACCAGCAGTTCCTGGTCGTAGCTTTAGCTCTCCTACTGACATGTCCATGCATAAGAATGTGAAATTTGATTTTGATTTCATTGCCAAAAAAATGCATACAGTTTACATACTAAATAAGTACCTTCCGTGTTAAAGTGAACAAAATATGAAAAGCTACACAAATCAAGTGTGCTTTCTAAAGGGGCTGAGAATTTTTTAAAAAATTATTTTTTTTTTACCATGACATGAAGCATTGGCAATGTGAACGAAATTGTGCAAACACAGCAAAAATAATTTCTTAATCCAGAGCCTTTTAGAGTATAATAGAAGTCTCCCATACAGATAGAAATCAATCGTCAGAGGATTACAGAATCAGATCCAAATTGTATTTGTTTACATAATTGTTGTGGTTTAACCCCAGTTGGCAACCAAGCACCACGCAGCCACTTGCTCCCCCTGCCCCCAGCCCCAGTGGGATGGGGGAGAGAAACAGAAAGGCAAAAGCAAGAAAACTTGTGGGTTGAGGTAAGAGCAGATTTAAATAAAATATAATGATGATGATGATGACAATAATAATAGCAGCAGCAGCGAGAGGAACAAACCCAGGAAAAACAAGTGATTCAACCGCTTACCACCCACCAACTGATGCCCAGCCCATCTCTGAGCAGCAATCACTGTCCCCTGGCCAACTCCCCCAAGCTTATATACTGAGCATGACGTCCTATGGTCTGGAATAGCCCTGTGGCCAGTTTGGGCCAGCTGGCCTGGCTGTGCCCCCTCCCAGCCTCTTACGCACCTCCTCGCTGGCAGAGCATGGGAAGCTGAAAAGTCCTTGACTTAGTATTAACACTGGTTAGCAACAACTAAAACATCAGTGTGTTATCACATTATTCTCATGCTAAATCCAAAACACAGCACTATGACAGCTACTAAGAAGACAATTTACTCTATCCCAGCCAAAACCAAGAGAGTAATTCAGACAAATATAAAAAATACAGTCTGACAAAATTAACAATTCAACTTAGAATACAGGAGGAGTTCAGTATTTTTACCGATGTAATCAAAAGCAAGTCTAGAGGGTCACTTTTTCCTCAGTTATAATATGGTCTATTTCGACAGTCAACATCAGAAGATGCAGAAAAACTGCAGGTGTGAGAGGTTACTCCTAAACTACTGGCAAAGTATTTTGCTTCTTTAACTATGCATTCATGGAATATTTGTGTACTCACACAAAACCCAGCTATCTCATGACCATTTGTTCAGAATGAGTGCTTCAACAGAAAGCTACCAAAAAATGCATACATATGGATTGCCACAAGGGGTTTAAAACTCCCATTGAGTCATTGAAAATACCCAGTAACTTGAAAAGATGATGAAGACAACTTAAAATGTGTAAGTCTCAATAGCCATATGACAACTCAGTAACAGTTTTGAATTTTGAAAACAAGGATCATGGTGATCATCTTCTAACTAGCAAATGATCATCCAGACCCTCCAAAGAAAATGTTTAACAGTGACTACAAAACCACTCTCACCAAGCACCAGGACAAGATGTAATATATGCATACTCTATTCAGGTATCATCAAGTGTCAGCTTTCTATTTCAGTCACAATGGAAGAAAAACCAGAAACTTGTTTCATGGAATCAGCCCAAGTAAGAGAATGGGTTCTCTAATAAAGTAGAACCAGTTAATTGACAATCTAAATGCAAAGCTGAAAGCAAACCAGCTTAGAGATTGCCTTGTCTCTAACCAGCCCTGAACCCATTTAACTCAACTTATAACCTCATTTAGCCAGGAAATAAATACAGTTTAGCAAAAAAAAATCATAAAGTACCAAAGCTATCTTCAACATATATATCATGCAAAAATGTACTCGCTAGAATAGAATATATAAAGTCCTTTTGATTCTTGTATACTTTTTAAAACTCAAAGGAAGGTCCAAGAGAACTCTTTAAAAGACTGATGGGGATTTCTAAGTTTGTTTTTTTCATACACTGAAGGTTTTGGAGTTTTTTTCACCGCAGAGTGCCACTTGGATAGAAATGTGGAGTTTTCCCTTCTGTAACAAAGTGTGCAGGTGTCATAATTACAATAATGTACACCATAAGGTAGGATTTCAACTGTTTAAAACCTAATATAGGCTTCTTCAGGGAGTTTTAGATCAGGAGGCTGGTTTTATTTTCTTTTGGGTTTTTGGGTGGGTTTTTTTGAGGGTAATTGTTTGGTTTGGCCTTTTTAGACCTGGAAAATACATATTTGAAAGAAATAAAAAAATTATATGAAGAGGTGGGATTCAAATGCACTGCACAGTCTTTTCAATAATTTATTAAATGTAACAATGCCAAAGGTGCTACCCATACTACCAGAAAACAAATAGGGATCAAGAGAAAACAGAAGCATCTACACCAAGACCGCCACGTTACCCATCAAATCTGTTGATCCAAAAGCCTTTCATCAGTGCTAGTTACCCAGTTTACTATATAGTCAGTGTACATGTTTATCTAAACTTGAGTAACAATTTCAATGAACCCCAAACAAGCCTCAAGAAGGAATTTATGAATTGGAAATCTAAGCCACTGCCTGAGTTTCTCTAGCTTTCATCGTTTTACTAGGAAATCACCCTCAAGAAATTTTTTATTTATAATTTCGGAGCCAAGAGGCAATGACTTCAATATGTTTTAAGATGAAACTTCACAGCAATATCAGTAAACAATATTAAATGTTTAAAGGAACATGTTTTACAGTCTCTTCTTTTGACTTTTTAGTCTTCTTTTACTTCTAGTGTTAATTCTGTCTAAAAGGCAAAGAAACGTATAATTCTGATCAAAGGAACAGTCAGGAGGACTTCAAATTACATTCTGTAATGTATTGAACTCACTTTGATAGTAGTCTCAAAAGAAAAGGATGTGTCAAGAAGGAAAGAGGGATACAGGAAAGGGGAGAAGGGAGAGGGCATAAACAACTAAGAACCTGGAAAGAATATGCTTTAGGTTCTGTAAAGTGAAGCATCAGCAACCACATCAAATTCCTCTCCCAAATCCAAAACATGAACAACAAAGTTTGCCAAGACAGTTTACCAAGGTTACAGCTTACCACTTAAGGCCATTGGAGGGGTACCCCACCCTAAGGCCTTTTGCATACAAAGATTTCATCCACAGGAGGTCTGCTGTCCTTAACTCTGTATTCCCTCCTCCTTTTGGGTTATACTTCCTCTGATAGATAATCTCTCCTCTTTTTTTCCTTTTTCTTTTCTTTTTTTTTTTTCTCAGGAAAGTTCAGAAGTCCTACTTCTGAATGTGAATTGACTCCAGATGCAAATAACATCAAAGAAGTGGAGAAAACTTCACTGCAAGGAAAACCTTTGAAATGAATGCTCAGGTTTTACACTGATAAGAATAAAAATTTCAGCAACAACCTGCTGAGATGAAGAGCCTTAGCTCCCACAAAGTGACTCCTTGCAGTTGCACCCTCTTCTCACCATAAAGATGCATACAAAGCGTAATAAGAGTTCTGAAATACCCATTTTTGGATCCAGAAAAGGAATAAGAGGGACATGAATTCTCATAATATTTAACAAATATGACAGCTTTCAATCAAGTCTGTCTCAAAGGACACACAAACAAGCCATCTTCACTACTGCCAGAAAAAGAACAGTTGGCCCTTCACAGACAACTCACTGCATGCTTTGCTTTTGTGTATACCTCCTCTGACCAGCTACAGCTCCAAAAAAAAAAAAAAAAAAAAGCCAGCAGCAGCTCACCAAGATAAACATCCATCCAAAACGCCACATGGAAACCCACCATTCTAGAGAAGGTAATGATATCAAATGTCTGACCTTTTACAAGGTTTACTGTATGGAAAAAAAGGGCAGACATTATTCTTAACAAGGACTGAAAATAATATGGCTAGTAAGTGAAAGCTAAGGGAGCCCTGAGGGCTGGCAGAACCCATGTCCCATTTATATACTCAGACTTAAATTTTTTAAAGATTCATAGCCACGCGTTCAAATGTTCCAAACACCTGTATTTTAAGATAGTTGCAGAGTAGATAAATCCAATGCTACATTCTGTAAAAACAAGATTTAGCAGAACAAACATTCCAAGAAAGAATGCATTAAAAAATACAGGGCCAACTACAAAATTGACACAGCAAACTGCAATCTCGGTTCACAGACAAGGTAGCTCGACAGACCAGATTCAGGCAGCTCCTGAAATGTTTCTTACTGTAAGAAAAATAAGGCGCGACTGCCATGCAGCCATTGGGTAAGGAGCTGTAACATTATTCATCCTAGAACCTGAAGAGATTTATGATGTAGCTAAATACCAGTACAAAATACCTAGAGTGCATACGTCATGATTAATCAGAAAGCTTTATTTATCACTAGGGATCTCTTTTTTGGCTTTTGTTTTTTATCTAAAGATTATGTAATACCTTCTTAATTCCAATAGCTACATGCTGCAAGATAAGAAAACAAATACGGTGCAAGATTTCTGGAATGCTATAGCACTTTCTGTACATTGCCCTCTTGTGGGGTAGGGCGTTGGAGAAGGGAAAAAAAACCCACATTTTGATTGTTTCTATTTCTTCCACAAAGATTCAATCTACAAAATTATTACATAATATGATTTCACAAATACAGCTTGGTTCCAACTCTGGGTTTTTAGATTATATACACGTTGGATCACTCCAAAGATCAGAACTTGCTCTTCGGTTTTTTTTAACGTACTTTCAGAGGAAACACTTATCAGACTACTGAATGGAAACATCATCTCATCGAAATATCAAATTAAGAATACATGTATAATTTTATCTTAGCTCTGATCTGTTACCAGCAGAATAAATGTAATCAAATCTATCTTTCCGAAGTTTGGACCTTAACGTCTGGGAAGACCGAATAATTCCAGTACAGATGGAATGGACAAGTCCCGCTTTTCTTGCAATTCATTTTTGTCTCAGGAATGCACTGCCTTCTCCGAAGAGGTTTCCATAGTACTTCATTTCATTAAACTATGTTCTAAAGTTCAGCATTTAACAGTTCACTGTTACAAAGTGGGGGGGGGGAGGGATTTCCTGACCTCTCTCTCACCTTTCCCACACTGCTTAGCCTGTCAGACCTTCTTCGTGCCAGTTCAAACTGCTAAAATAGCAGCAACAAAAAACAAAGTGGATAGTTTTCTGATGTTGTAGTGAGCTAGGTTAGTTCAGTGAAGGAGCATGAGAGATGCACAGTAACAGGGACAAGAGGTAGATGCAGAACAGAGGAGCAAGAGCTCACCTGCCCAGGGAAGAGGAGACTAACTTCTGTTTGGGAAGAATTAAAACACATGCACGCCATCAGCAAGCACCAGTGCTCAGCCCATCAGACAAAACTGCTTGGCCTGACCCTGAAGTATTCCACTTTTATCCCCTTCTCTATTACAAAAATCATAACCCCTCCACTACCTTTGGTTGTCCCAAGTTTTCAAACCTTAACATTTTCAAATCTATTTTCCTTAGTGATTCTTGTAAGCAAAATCATCTGAATGTCTAAACCACTAATTTTTCAGCTACTGTTTTTGCCTCCCTCAAATAATTTCAACATACCAGAATGTTCTATTGGCACAGAGTACTCAGATTGGTGCTTTTGTCATTTATGGATTTTCTGCACTATTTTTCTGTCACTGAAGCTTGTAAATCCACAGCTGTCACCATTGCAACTAACGTCTTCAATAGAAAGCTGCACATAGTTCTTGCTAATCTCCAGTACAAGACCTGGTTAGCCTCTTATTTGTGACTAGTAGCTATTAGTAATATAACCATAACAATTCCAGAATGAAAGATGCCCATGGTCCACAAGTTTCAAATTCAAATCCCAATTTATCTTGTTTTGACAAGAACAGCCCTAGCTCAGGCATTCATCTATCTATCATTTTATACGGTATAAACCACAGCAGGAAAATTAAATGCAGCAGCAGTATTGCTGCAGTCACAGCAATAAAAGGATATAGGCACAGGATAGTTTATAGGGAAAGGTGGAACACTACTGCCAGTGCTATTCAAATACATACATATTCAGCTCTAAGCATGAAACTTGTTCGGAAGTACCAATCCTTGATACAATTACTCAAAAGACTCAAAACCCTCACTTTAATACAGGGATGATGGTCAGAATTTTACCTGTCACTGGTAAAAAGACTCAAAAATTGATGATAAAAGGCCACCCAAAGCTTCTCTTAGATGCAAGACTAACACACAACTCTTATTCAGAATAAGCTATTCTTCTTTTGATATTTAACATTAAAATACGCTTTTCTGTTATTTGTGTGGTTTAATATTAATGGTTAGTGATGGATACTCTGCTAAACGCTTGAGGAGCACTTTATAACTTAAAAAATGGTGCGAGACTAACTAAATCAAGGCAACTATTTATTGTCCATGCTCACCTTTATTTATTCCTATAAAAATTGCAAGTACTGAAAACTTTAGAATATGTATTATGTTACATACTGTGAAATGCTCCACTGTCTGCAAGGTAACTTAAAGATACCCATCAAATATATGTCAAGAAATAAGCAAATAGAATGGCAGGCAAAAGGAATACACTTAATTTTCCTGGCTCAGTCAACAATCACTGCAGATCACCTTTAATTGCATATTATCTGCCAGCGCACAAAACACTACCTAGTGAACAGCATATACAAACAACTTCATAAAAAAGTATCAAGATTACCTCCTAGAAACTGTTACAAAGTCAACATAAAGTACTAATAATCTTATATTAATCTAGGCTCCAAAGCAAAGAAAAAGGAGTATCTTAAAGTACCTTTTGCTTCTACATCTCTCACAGTTATAACTACAGAACTGAAGTGTAGGAAGATACACTGCTCAAACAGAAACAAAAAATAAGCAATAACCTTAATGACCTATTTTTAATTTTCAGGTGTCATTTGGTTTTCCAATTAAGACAAACAACATCGAGTAATTTCCTCAAGCAAGAAACGTTCACATTTCTTCAAAGTTCAGCTTACTTTTTACGCCAGTTATTGAAAAGTTACTCTCCTCTGTCTTACGATGTGGCAGATTACAAACATTGAGGAGTTCAGTAAATGATGCCACAATACACTGAACTTGTAGAAAAACCCAAATCATCATCAGACAAAAAGTCTTTTCTTAAATTTTTGTGAACATATCGATGAAACTGAAGTAAACAATATATAATAATAGCATAAATAAATAAGAGTAACACCTAATAATACCTCAAGTATATCAGCAATTTTTCAATGAAACAAAGACTGATCCCTGCAGACTAAGGAAGACATCCTGAGTAACAATGTGATTTTTCTTTAAAAAAACACCACAACTCTTGTTTGATGAACAGAGTAAGAACTTACAACAGTAGAGATCTACTCAAAATTCTGATTCTCCCAGTATTGCTCTAGAGATGCCTATAAAAACCACAGTGAAGTAGTAGCTCCATGAAAGAAACAAATAAATAACAAAATTTCTTCAGATAAATGTTTGAGGATTTTGCCACCCATGGCATTTCAGTTTTACAGTCCACAGAGACAATTATCACTGCTGCTAATCACTGTTATTTCGTGGACAGGTTCTCCAGGGGTCAGGTTTTGAGTGTGTTTTCTTTCACAGTGAAGAGCAGAAGACTAAAATGTGTACTTCGAGGGAAAAGGGACAGCTGCAGCTAACACAGCCTTACAAAATTCTACATCTTACACAATAGTTTTTAGGTATACCTGAAGTGTTGTGTTTGTCATTTTGATTTTACAATAATTAACTAATCCCAGGTGCCAAGCTTAATACTATTATGAGGTATTTGTTGTGCTAAGGTATACTAAAAGCATTACTTTTTTCCCATAATATATATGACGTGTTACTGTAAGGTTAGAAAAAAATATGAGGTAGTCAAATCAGTAATTCCATGATAAGGATGATAATTGAAATAGAAGTTCCTACTCTTCCTCTTACTAAAATAAAAGCAAATTTAAATAAAAATGAGCTTATCTGCTTATATAGTTCTTCTGACCTCCTGACCTCCACAAGAGATCATTTTGCTGTACCATCTATACCAACTGGTGCCAGTTCCAGTACATTGCATGCAGCTGATTATCAGACTGATACAGAATATGCCACAAGTTAACACAGAACTTTAGCGGGCAACAAATCACACAATAAAATGCCACCTTTGCTCTTGATCTTGCAGACTTTAAAGATATATATTACTGAATACACTCAGATAAGAGTAGCTTTCTAATGAAATTTTGTTTACACACAGTCACGCTCTCAGTCCTCCCAAATAACTAGGCTTTCAACACAACTTGACATGAAGAGATACATTTAAAGAAGAAAAAATTACACTCCTACGAAGTCAGTAAAGAACAGGTGCCATAACTATTTGTTGGCAGCAACAGTAAAAGAACACAGCATGAAGTCACCTCTTTTTGACACCAGGGAACCCACACAAAAACTCAGTCTTAGGAAAACAGGAACCAGGTTATGCAGCTCATAGATAAGATATTAAAGACCATCTGTAAACTGAGCTACATATGGTATATACTTATTAGAGGTGTTTTAGAGGCATTCTTCTTTCCTTCTGACTGAACTAAATTTGGAAGATGTCAACACAGATAAGCATCACCAGTAGCATCCATACCACACAATTCTCATTTGAATAATATTTATCTAGCATTACTTCAATAATTAATATTGAAGTAATTTCTAAGTGGTTGCAAACCACTTCTAGTTAGCTTCAGCATTTTTACAATTTTGCTTCATACTTCAAGAACAGTTGAGAGTATTAAACAGTCTAATCTATTAAACTGACTAACAAAAACTTAAACATTTAATGAAAGTGCAGTGGGATTCTGCATTACTGAGTCTGGACTTTTTTCCCTAAAGTTACAGAAAACCCCCAATGTTCAAATAACATCATTAAGCTTATGAAACGAGGCAATTAACAGAGGAGTGACATAAAATAACATAATTAGAACTGCCTTCGCAACACTTTGCTTTATAGCATAAATTGATTCTTCAGGACTAAATGGGAATATTTTTAAAGCGAAAAAGGAAACCATTGCTTATGCAGCTGCATTGTAACCCAATTCCTGTTTTTGCCACAGAATCTTATGTGATGCATGGCAGGTCAATTTTATCTTTTCACAGTAGGTTATTCAGATAGTGAAAAATATATAATGAACACTTGCTCTGTAACAGCCCACACAGAGCATTACGATACATTAAAAAGCATCAAATGCCTTTCTCCCAAATTAAATTCATAGCCCTGACATATAAATTTAGGCTCCTTCACAACATATTTGAGCAGTTCAGAATGCAGTTCACAAACCAACACACAGCTAGCCTATGGAAACTTTCAATGAGTAAGAGGTGTGGTTTAAATTTTCCCTTCCCATGGGCCTCACAACCAAACTAACGGCTCCAGTGGAACACGCTGAATGTCACACACTGCCTCAAATTCTTCTTAGACATTCAAACTTCTCCCCTCAAAATCAGAGCAGGTGTAGCATTTCTTTAAGATCACAACAAGCAGCAAGAAGATGCCCGTAATGAATTCCTTTCAGCCAGCAGCTCAGTGTTTAGAACACTTTTCCTGGCTCCTGCATTTTAGGTTCTCCTCAGACTGACACCCTCCAGCTTCCAACTTTGTAATAGTGCTCTGGAGCACCTATTTTGTTCTTTTTGTCTCTTCAGTCACCACTCCTTACACATTTGCAGTCTTCAGTCACAAGCCCATTTTTGTTCATGTTTCATTATACGAGCCATCATAGCAAAGAGTTTTAAATTTCCCCTTCCTGCTCAGCCCAGACTGAAGCACTTCTGGTAGAAAAGGAATTTGTGTAATTCAGCTGCTATATAGTAGTTACTTACTATGTGGTAAATTCACATTTTTCAGAAGTCGTAAACATATAATGCTAGTAAGCTTGCCTAATTTTCACGTAAGTGGCAAGAAACATTTCTACACAGAGGTCAATCCCAGACATGTTTCGTTCCTTCTTTAGTCCCTTCTAAAGATAAGGCTGCCAGAAACATTAGCAAAGCTAGGTATTCTTCCACAGCTTCATGGTGGTCTAAGTTTTTCCCCAAAAAGTTTGAGGTAAATACCTGGGCCCTGAAAAAAGGGGTATTATTATGGGATGTCAGGCAACATACTACCCTCCCTACTTCTGAAGCACACAGTCTCCTCTAATCGTTTCTAAATAACATCTCTGCCATAGAAACTAACAATACTTAGTGCAGCAGTAATCAGAATATAACTAAGCTATTTATTCTGTAGCTTCAAAATCCTCATTAAAATTAAATCATACCAAAGGTTTGGGTTTTTAATTACTATACCCTTATATATTTGCTATCAATTTTGTAAGCACAGTGCCCAGAAGAGACTAAATACATACCATCAAGGAAAACACATGCTTTCAACTCAGTGTCTGTTTACAAAAATGACAGCTACCCATACCAACATTCAGACCAGCGTCTTCTTCTTGCAGATTAATATTTTATATGCAAATGGAAAGCTTTAAGGTCTGAGCAATAAAAATGGTTCCAATCCTCAACTCACACAGCTTCTGCTTGGCAAAAGGGAAGATCAGATTATCCAGATTTCCAAAGAACAAAGATGAAAGATAAAGCAGAAACTAGAGTGCCCTTACTGGGAGGGGGAGTCATCACTGTATCTGGGAAGAAAGATACACACATTTACTTTAATATGACAAGAATCTACATTCCAAACAGATTTACATAAGAGGAAAATAAGGAAAATCACCCTAAAAAATGACCCTACTCCTCCAAGACACACTGTCTATTTGATATACTAGATCAAATAAGACATCACATGCAGAAGGTAATGAAATTTACCAACAGAATGAGCCTCCATATGAGGTATGTGACTGAAGATCAGTATATAGTAAAGCACAGGTCATTCTTTAACTATAGAATATGCAAGATTAAAAACGCCAAACAAAACATCTGTAGCCACAAAAAGTGAGGTGATTAACAGCTTTAGGAAACTGCAACTTTTTTTCTACCACTTGGTGGTTTTAACTAGAACAGTGTTTTGTTATTATACAACATATAAAGCAAATTAAACTTCTTAAGTGAACGTGCTATAATGTGCCATGAGAAACACTGAATATCAAGTAACAGGCTAGCGCTTCAAACTGCATTGCTTCACTTGGTATTACAGATCATGAGATCTTCTGCATTACCACGTTTCAGTTCATGAAAGGTAGAAGAAATTATAATATCCTATTTCTAGCAAACTTCAATTCATGGAAAAAGCCCAGGACTTGTAAAAGCAAGCCACAACACTATTTCTAGAAGATCCACATCAAAACACTTCCAGAGCAGGAGAAGCTGAGCAGCTAGCAGAAAAAATAGCCGATACATTGGCTGAACACACTCTGTTACAAAGTCCCTCCATGTATACCCTGAAGATTTCACGCCTGAAGAAGCACAGTATCTCCAAAGTCACTTTAAAAAAAAAACAAAACACAACAAAAGGTGGTTTTGCACTGCTCAGACTTACAAAACTGAAATTGAGCCTCATGCTCATATCTCAAAGTTTCTTGAAATTCAACTTCAAATTTTTGTCAATGTGAGTAAAAATCCACACATATATTTTGACAAAACATGACCTGAAATATGACAGTGGTGAAAAAATAAGCTAACTAAGAAAAAAATCTGGCAAATATCGGTAAGGTTTTACCTTGCAGGTAATTCTGTAGTCTGTAATTCAAGATTGGTTTTTTTCTACCAATGTGTTACTAAGAAAAAAAAAAAATCTGCCAAAACCCCGTACTTTTGTTATTTTAGCCATAAATTTCAATTTGGAGGTACAAGCACATAGAAATGCACACTCTCTTCTGCATAACCAGATGAAGATGGAACTATTCACCTACACTATTAACCAGATCTAAAGACACTTTTTAGAAGATTATCCAAGAACAACAGAGATCAACATCCACCCAAAGTGGAAGTGAGCTTAAAAACCAAATCAAATGTTAAGTATACTAAAGGGTCTGAAAGGCTGACATTTGTTATTTAATTTCCCGTCACCATAAATATAACTCCTTCATAAATATGCATTTGGTCAATACATTCTTTGATTTCAATTTTTATGTAATGATTTTGAATAATGCAAAACTAAGACTACCCACACCCACAGAAAAGTCTAGCTGTACAGGTTGCATGCAGGTGAGCAGTTTTGCATGTATTCTTAGAGGGCTAGAAAAGAGCCAAAGCAAATTTGCATTATTGTGCCACTGTGTTATCACCCTGTGTTGAATTTAGATGACAAATTGGCCATAGACAACTATTAATCTAGCAGTAATAAAAACATAAAGTAATAATCATGATAAATTTAAAATTTTTTTTAAAAAAATATGTAAAGTTACATTGTTAAAAGAATACATCAACAATAGAAATCAGCAGTCAGTTATGTTCTTTGTACCCTCACAGGAAGATTCCCAGGTGAATGACAAAGTATTTTGCCACCACAGCGGGCTTGACCACCAGAACCAGTAAAATGTGTCAAGAAGAGATGTCAGTTCTTTGATGAGGAGAAAAAGATATAACACGTTGAAACAAAAAATTAGATGCATCTGTTTATCAGCACACTTGCTAAAATGTCTACCCCTGACCTTCTTTCCAGCCTAGTCACAAAGGCTACACAAAAAAATCTCTAATGGAAAATGAAAGCAAAGGAAGCTGCATGGGAACAGCCTTCCCGATGGATATCTTTCAGTGTGTATCCCAAAACTGATGATAAACAGGAATAGGAAGGTGCATGTACAAATGCACCTGAAGATGTTTCCTCATTGCACCCTAGTACCTCTAGTTTATCATCCATGTTATTATTCAGTGCTTCAGGAACAAGATTTCCTTCACACTTTTCAGCAAAAATTAAATTTATCAGAAAGTGCTACTATTAAGCAGATGTGCCACATAATTAGCAACGACAAATCCACTTACTTTTTTCTCCTTCTCATGATGTTTATCCTGAGAGTGAGAGGAAGAATCACTTAAACTTTGATCATATGACCTATTAGATCCCCGTTTGCTCTTTTTCTAAAAAGAGAAAATATATTTATGGATAGAGAAAAGGAACCATTTGAATAAATAAAAAGTATAAAGCATTTCAACTGATAAGATGCCTTACTGCTTGAAGAAAAAAAAAACTCCAGTTACTGAAAAGCTGACAAATTACTAACACTAAACATTAACAAGACTACCCAATGTATACCAGGAAAAAAGCCTATCTTGATATCAACTTTTACACCTCCCACGAACTTGCAAGATATGCTTTCCACAAAGAAATGAGATATGGCACTTTTTAAAGGTTAAAAGATGCTAGACACATTTTCAAGTTTTCATAACATGAAACAGAAGAGATGCTGCTCAAATGAGTATCACATGAAGCCACAGTGCCAGCACTGCCACATGTTTGAAATGCATTGTGAGGTGGCTGCTTTATGGCTTCATGATTTATTATTCAAGTGACCTGTCTGCAATATTTTCATTAAAACGGTTTAAAAATGGGATACAGAATGCTATGGTCATGTATGCATTTACAAGAGGCAGACTTAATTGCCTGTATTTCTGTAATGTTTGAGAACCTAATCTGGGACTGCAAATACTTTATGCTAGGCCAGTGTTCAAAATGTTTTATCATCATAACTGAGGTAGCATTACAAAGACACTTCAGGTCAGTGCTTTGCCAACCAAAGTTTTCAGTGGTATAGTAGATATATGCCACCCACCATCTTCAGTAGTAAACAACAGTCACAATAATCCTAAAGAAACACTAAAACACTTAAATGATCTTGCCAGTCTTTACCATTCTTACCACCATACTTTTTGTAATGGAAAGTTAACTAATTACATGTCAAATATGGAGTTATGCCCTTATCATTAAACTGCTTTTTAAATAAGCATAAATGTTCTCAAACATAGCAGCACTGGAACATTCAAATCAAATGAGCAGTACTGCAAGAGCTTGCCTTCACTGCTAAGTAACAGACCATTTTTGTTCTTTTTGTGTACTTAGCTCAAGATAATAATAATTTTAAAAAAAACAGCTTAGTAAGGGCCTAGAAAGCCCTGACTTATCTTCATTATGAAGCAAACTCATCAATATTCACAAGAGCACAGAGCTAACCTGACCGAGCTTATCTTCTAGTAAGCTAAAATGGTTCATTGGCCCTGTGTTTTCACCTCATTGCGACCTACTCAAGTCGCCCAAGTATTCACCAGTTTTAGAAGTGAGAACAAGTAATTAGCAAGTTTAACTATACTTACAGCAGTAACCAAACTTAAGTCTAAATAATTTAATTTTCATTATTTGATATTCATAAATAACATTTTTTAAACATCAGTAAGTCCTTCAAGTTCACACACTCACACACGTACACAGAAAGAGATATTTGCAACTGTCAAATTGATAAGAAGCAATAGGAAAGACTCCAGAGGTCTGATCCAAAACCTACTGAAATAACTGAGAAATTTCAAAGTTTTTTGTTTGCTTGTTTGTTTTTGGGAGTTGGACTAGATGACCTCTAGGGGTCCCTTCCAACCCAAAACATTCTATGATTTTTTAAAAAATCAAAACCCAAGTTATTTCCTTGAGGTTGTGTTTCAGAGAACTTATAGGCAGAGAATATCCACTGGCTACACTGTGAGAGACAGACCAAAAGGAAAAACACTTTAAAAAAAACCAACCAAACAACAACAACACAAAAACCAAGAGTAACAGAAGCAGAAAGAAATGGAGGGCTTTCTTATTCTCTAATATACAGGATAACAAGTAGTATTTTCTAGATTATTCCAAAATGGACTAAATTCCTAGAAGCCAACTAATGAAATAGCAACAGAAAACATTACAGGAACTTAACAAAAAAAAACACTAACTGTGCATGCTATTTCTGGCAGAGGGAAAAAACCCACACATCTAGAAAGTAACCACTTGTAAAAACATTTTCAGTTAGTACTTCTGTAACTGCGATTAAAACATTGTTTTAATAAAACACAATATACTTTCTGAGCTACATGAAAATATTATTTCTAGTGTTCATAGCAATGCAGAGTGAAAAAATAAGTCAGTGACATTTATTTATAGAATTTAACAAATACATACCAGTTTACTAAAATGGTATTTACAGTAGCCACAGTATTGGACGTTATCTGCACCATTGCCTTCTTCTTCACAAAGAAGTCCTGCAAACTGTGCACTAAAAATAAACCAAAACAACATTCAAGAAAAGCAATTTTACATTAAGCTGTACCACAGTATCACAGCTGATAATGTACAGCTATTATTATATCTGCATTTACTAGAAGAGATTTCCATACAAGCGACTTCTAGTGGCATGCGAGCACATAACCAACCTTTGTAGCCCAGTGAAAATCATGTATGGTTTATACTTCGGCTTGATGCCGTTTTCATAGTCTTTAAGCCACTCACACAAGCTCATAGCTTGAAAATCTACATATATTATGCAGATACTCCCACAAATAATTAAACCAAGCAATTTACAATGATTCTTAGTTCAAATTCAATCCAAAAATTATCTATGGGAAGAACAGTTTTTAACAAAACCATACTGTAGGTCCAAAGAAGAAATTTTTCTAAAGTTGCATCCTTCTCTGCTTTGCTAGGAAAATTACTTTTTTTTATTATTTTTTAAATAGAACTTCAATGACATAATAAATCAAGCCATATTTATTGGTTTAAAAGACTGTAGCAGTTTAATTTCTTTTAAAAAGAACAAGACTGACAAGCTTCCTTGTCTGGGCTAATTATTACCTTATTCTACTATATTTTTTCAAATCAAATTTGCTTTTCATCATTTGTAATATTGATTTATTTTCTTTATCAAAACCAACTTAGACAATGAGACACTGAATATTCAGTTTCATTTTCCGTATCATTTTCATTAGCATAGTAATGCAATGTTACAGTCAAAATGATGCACGGGAGTATTAAATGAAAGAACAATATATAAGGCAGATTATTTTCATTTCTTTTTAAAATCACTTTCCCCTCATTTATACATTACATTCTTGGGCAATCCAGAAGTACTGCTTCCTAAATACATGCACACCTACAGCAGATGCCAACTACAGAAAACATTTAACAGGATCTCGTTAAGCTTGCCATACAAAAATAGATTGACTCAAGCTCATTCTTCATTAGACATCAGTTTTGTTAACCCAAAATTGATACACCTCACCCTGGATCTCTGCCTTCTGTCATTTTCACATTATTCTCCCATTTTTTAAATATTACAGGAGTCTCTCAATATCCTCAGTCACAATACTCTCTGGCTAGATATCATTTTATAGTTGGGTTGTTTGGGGGGTTTTTAAATTATAAAAATTGGAAAGAAATATTTTAATTTTTAGCTTAATTCTTATGGTCTTTACGGCATTCACTGAAAACAGGGGTTTGGAAGAAAGAAAAAAAAGACTCTTGCATGCATCCAAGTGTTTGAAAGAATGTATACATTTTTTCACATCTGTAAGTAACCTCTTCACGTGGTATGCACGTTTTGAAGAACACAATCAATTTTCACCATAAAAAGAAACTTGACATTGATCACACCCAGTGAAAAATTAGATGCTTATGAAAGAGTAAAACCTGCCAGATAGTCCATTTAAAGAAAAAAAGAGTTGCCAAGAAATCAGCACCTAAACTACAGAATTATATCCTTTAAGATCTGGATAAGATATTCAAAGGATCACTTGATTACACTGAAGAAAATACATTTAAGTAATCTAAGTAGGTGTGCAAGTACCATTTCCCTGGTCATGAAGAAGCATATTGGTGCACTCGTAGGATAGACAGGTAAACCCACAGATTATGTAGCTAGATGGTCTGTGTAAATCTGCTATCTCTTTATTGCAAAATAGCTTCAGCTGAATTTGAGAAAATGAATAATGCCTGTAAATTTTGGGGTGGAACACCTTTTACCTCCCTTTTACCTGTTGACATGTGGTTTAATCTAATTATCTAGCCTCTTTTAGAAGTCCATAAAGTGAGACAAGCATCTCCTGAATGCAAGCAAACCTAAATATGTGGAACGAATCAGATGGTGGACACAGCTGTTTTTCTGCAACAGCTATACATGAAACCTAAATTAATAGTTCAGGAGAGATGTGTACCATTTAGATAAAACCAGTGAGGTGAATTACCCCCAAATGGTTGGAAATCTGTACTGGAAGGGGTGAGTCTAGTGCATTTTTATGTATAGCTCAATAATTTTTCCCACTGATTTACCAGAAGCAAACATCAAATCAGTTTGCAGGTAAACAAGCAATGTCTTTGCATTCCCATATCCTGTAAAATATCATCTAAGAAAAATAACGTAAGAAAAAAAAACCCTAAACCTTATTCACAGGAGCACACAGCATTTAATACAACACAAGGAAGTAATATCAAACAGCTTTTGCAGCTCACAGAAATGCTTACACTGCCACTGCCATATTGTTAGTAAACTATTACTATCAAGTTAGATATTTCTACACAAACCACTTTACTATATTTCTTTACTCAGAAATATACTAAATAAAGGAATTTATACATTACATTGTGTGTATTGATTTTTTCTGGAATATCAGAGATGTTAAATAATAAAACATACTTACCACGTTACGTGAAAAGCTTGTCGACATCCATGTTTATTACATGTCATACAAGCACCAGTGGCTGCTTTACTTTCTCTGCCTTGTTCATCACAAATATAGCATGTCTATCAAAGAGAAGATACTTAACATGATAAGAAGCATACAAATAAATACTGTGTTACTCACAGGAGATTCTAGGGTGAGAACTACTGGATTTTGCAGCTAAGCTTATATAAGAACTTCTTTATAAAAGTCTAATTACATTCATTTGCAAAAGGAGATCACCTGGTACACACTTGGGATCTGTGTAATGCTTCACCAACGCAAAAGCAGTACAAATACTGATTTACTTAAATGTTATACTGCTATTCAACTAGCCAAACAGTCAAACAGCCACAGGTTAATAACATTAGGCTTCAAGATTTTCCTTGCTTTCAAGCTTGTGTTTATGTCCTTTTAGGTTGCAATCATTTCCACATTCATTTAACATTACCCGTATTGGTGGCATTCAGAAACATCCAATCAGACTAAGTGCGTAATAGTACAAGATACCATGTGTTACACATGCATATGTCTACAAAATTACATATAGAAAAACTGCAAATTTAAAATTTTATTTGTACATTTGGTGCAAAAAATTTTCAGAAGTCTCATAGCATGCTTCAATATTCGTATGATGCTCAGTTACCTTTAATAAAATATGGTGTTTAACATAACTCTGCCTTAATTTCAGCATGACTTGGACAGCCCCATAAACACCTTAGAAACTAATCACGCTTAAATTAATTAATTTATCAAACCCATTTTTTCAAGTTCAAAAACAAGGTAAAATTAAAACAACCTGTGTAATGCCTGAAAATCTTTTCATAGCATTTCTGTCAATTTATTTGTTTTACTGGGATACTAAGGCAATTTGTAATATTTTCAAAAAACATTCTCAGTAAAATGGAAGAAAAAAATTTAAGACAAAAAGAATCCAAAATCTTCCTCATTATTCAATACTTTTTTTTTTTTACCATGCAGCCAATAAACGTGGATACATGCTGTATGGAAGCTTACTATTATACTAGACATCACTACAACTTCTCACCAGCATTTCAGGGAGAAACATCAGGCAAAACTAAATTTCCCATTTTTTACAGTCCTAGTTACTGAAATGCCATTTAGAGAGATTCTATCATATCATGTTTATGTGTAAAATTTTACAATTTAAGAACAGATTCTTAATGAAAGTATCCTCCAGCACTGGGGCAGTCAAATGTCTAAGTGAGACAGAACCTTATTGAGGTAACAGACATCAAGGACACACTGCTACCTCTGTAGAAATCCCATTACAAGATCTTAGATGAGAAAAGAGAAACCTTTCCCCCCCAAAAAAGAATTGTCTACATTTAAACTGTGACTTATTGCAATTGTATCACAACTTCCTTTCAGTGAGGCAGAGAATGAGTAGAATAATAAATAAAAAGACCATCAACCATGGGTAGTAGAAAATACAGTTTAAGAAAAATGGACTAAGATACCACTGAAATAAAAAATAAAAAGGCTATAATGCAAAACCAGTATTACTCAGAAAGACATGAAAATGAGTGAAATTCTGAGATCAGAACAGCCTTTAACAGGTATTCAGAACAATATTGAACATGAGATGTCAGCTAACTAAAGCATTTTTGTTAACATGCAAGACTCTAGGGTAGGCGAGTCATTCTTGTACAGTTTCCACAAGAACTTTAAAAAGCATTAAACCCGATAGCTAACTTATCCTAAAATCATACCCTATATCCTAACATTTGAAAGATCAGAAAGGGGATAATCCTACTTAATTCTTTGCCTTGCTCCCTTTGTACATCAAGGTAGCACATACAGATAATTCAGTTGTTTGACAGGCTCTGAGACTGGCTGCTTTTTAGCTTTCCATACCATGACCTGGCACATTTAGATTTTAGGAACAAACAAAGTCATGATCTATCAACCTCATCTGAGTAACTATATTAAGTGTAAGTAACTTCCGAAGTAAGGTACCTCTACAAACAGAGAGTTCAACAGACCCCATAAAACTCAAGCTCCAGTTACCGTTCTGTTTTTTCAGAGTTTTGCCTTAAGATCTGTAATTTTTTTGCTCACTGAAGCTCAGAAAGAAAAAGCAATATAAGCATTCAATTTAGTAAGGATGTAAGCCCTGTTTTTCAATACTGCATATTACATTTAGGCTCTGTGATTCAGGACCCTTTAAACCAATTTACAGTAAAATTATTGAAAAATTACAACAACCAACCAGCTACATTATGAACAAGTTTAAACAGAACCTGGTGGACTGCCTACCCATTTTAACAAGCTCAATGAACTTCTATCCTTCCTACAATAGTCATGAGAAGTATAAACCATGTCTCCTAATCTTCCATATGAAACAGGACCAAAGAAGGTTCATCTTCCCATTCCAACATGGACAGTTAAGTTCTCTCTAAAGCTGAGCTTCTTGTAATTCTACCTTCTCTTAGACACAGAAACAATTCCGGAAGCCTGAGAACCTTTATCTTTCTTTCACAAAGCAGAAAACCAAATACTTCCACGCACTTGCAAATCCATGCAATTGCTACAGCTCCTCTGAAACCTCTGGAACATGGAAGTCTAAAACACTCCATGTCGCACCACCTACAGCAGCACTGCTCTTCAGAGCTCTTAAGGGAGAAGAGTACTTAGACTTCTCACAAACTCATTAGCAAATAAGCAAAACATTACACAAAGCTTTCGACTCAGCAAGGAAATTTTACTCAAAAAACACAACAAATATCTGTTTCTTTAATGGCAAAATATGTATTTTGCAAAGCTGCCTTTGTGTTTCTGTCAATATTTTTTTCCAAAGATTCAAAATGTAAACCTTCTTTGCAAAAGGACAGAAGGAAAGATGAGGCAAGAAAAACCTTATAAAACAAAAAGTAATTTGAGAAATAGTTTACTCGTAACAGCTACCCAAGAGCATTCCCTGCTTACAGAATCAAACCTAGGAGTTGTACAGAGATTTCTCATTGTTGCAGCAAGTACTGAAATAAAAGTCTAACAGCTGCCTTTAATACCAGGCGGATCAAGAAATTCCAAATGCATTTATTTTTTAATCAGCTCTTAAAAGAGATTCCTCAAACAGTAAGTATATTCAATTGTCACATACTTTCAAATGAACCTGAAAGAGACAAATAAAGCTCACATAAAATAAATAGAGATTATTCATGCATAACCATCAAAGCACTAACAAACATGTACTAAACAGGAGAGCAACTACTAGTCTGTTTCTTTTTGGAAGCAACTGTGTAAGAAGCGCTTTCCTGTTAGTTAACCCACTAATCAAGTAACTCAGTGGATTCATTCTGTAATATGATGGTTTTTATCCCAGAAGCAGGTAAACTTCAGGGAAAGACCAGCCAAACATCTTTACATTTACAAGCCTCGTGTTGGTGTCTGCTGTGTTTCTTTTTGCATTTAAGATTACTGCACTCTATAATACAGCATATTTTGCAGTGCTCAATAAAGAAGCAAGTACACAGAAAAAAAAAACTGTGTAAATTAAGTACTACCTCCTGGCAAAACTCCAACATTTGTTTCTATTTTAAAGACTATAGTATAAATTTTCCCTTATGATAATTTTGACTGCCCTGTATTTTCCCCTCAATTCCATATGCTAGCCTTCTATACGTATTCAGCCACTTATGCAGACTTATTTAGGACTTCACAGGAAATAGAATCTTTCTTAAAATCATCCTATTCCAACCCAAGTTGACAAACAGAATGAAATTAGCACTAAGCCTCTCTAAAAGGAGAAACAGCTCTAGTAATTTTTCCTAATTACATGTTTACATTTGTTCACAATGCACAAATGTTTTAAGAACTGTTTGCCATATCCACTTCTCAAAAAAACAGCTTTTCTTTCCATTTCCTCACAAATTGATTAATGTCAGAGTTAAATGCTTTACAAAGTTTCTGGTCTAAAAAATGTATCATTGAAATAAACACAATTTGTACTGAATAGCAAGGGGGGTAGGGAGGTGAAGTTATTGCAGTCTACCTGAAAAGGGAATTAGTAGTTGTATCAGTTTGGGGCGTATTGCTCAAAAACAGCCTACTCGGGAACTGGTGGCAGTTTAGCCACAGCAGTACCAAACTCAGCACTGGCTACAGATTTATCAAAAAAGTTGGGAGAGTTCCCAGTCAGCAACTGCCTCTTAAATTCTGTGCTGGTACAACTAGACTGCTGTTGGCAGTGAAGTTAGATTGGTTTCATGAGGTTTGCTGCAGCAACTGCACTATAAGACATTTCTTTGATGCTCCTGAAATCCACAACCGCTATCTCCCTAAACCAATAGACCAAATAAAGACAGCAAAAACTGGGTTCTGTAAAAAGAAAGGAAAAAGAATCATTTGCAGGCCAGGGGCGTGACCCCAAACTTTGAAATTTCCAATATAGCTCTCATTATATTTTACAATATACTGTAGTGGCCTGCATTAAAGTAGGTTCAGGCTGACCGTTATCATGAAAAATAGGCCTGAATCAGAACACCCACCAAAAATGAAGGGGAAAAAAAGAAAAAGCTAGACACCATCAGGAACTTCATCTACATGATCTGTACGGCACTAGTAAACATCTAGCAAGCAAAAAAAAAATCATGGTAACTACAGAACAACAAAACACATATTGGAATTTTAGCAGTAAAAAACAACTGTACATTGTATATTTGGAAGAAAAACAGTTCAAGAAAGAAGCAACTTTAGTTGTAACAAAAAGGAATTAGAGACTAAAGACACAGACCAACAATGGACTTTGTGAACAAGTAATATTAAAAGACACAGGGTACATTTTTTGAAGTCACAAGGATTTACTCATCCAGTATCAATTACCATCAGTGGAAATGGTGCAAGATAAAACAAAATCCAAAGTGTTCCACAAAATTTTTAAGTACATTAGCAAAGAATCACTACCAATAAAAAAAACCATTATGACTACTACTTAAGGAAAAATGAGAAAACAGATGAGCTGTTGGCCCAGAGTTGAGGAGAGAGAGAGAAAATAAACTCATCCGCCACAGCAAATCTGTGCTACTTTGTGTCCAAGTACAAAAATTTTATTAGTTCTGCACTTAATCTCACTGTTGCATGTTCTTGGCAATGCAGAAGAAAGCCAGTAGTGAGGAGCCAATACAGATGCTCAGGTAGTACATAATGAGAAAGCATGAGAAAAACCTAGATTTTGACTCCCGGCTTTTCAGATACTCTGGTAAATAAGATGGGCAAAACATACTGGCAGCAACTGTGAGAATGTGAAACAGACAAGGAAAAGACCAAAGTATGAAAAAGGATAGGAAAATGGGAGGGGGGGGCACATAAATCAGAGACGAAAACCGAGGGGGAAAAAAAAAAATAAAATAGGAGGTCACAAAGACAACATGAACAGGACTTGTTTCCCTGTAAGGAAGAACACCAGAGGTGATACGTGTCTTTTCTTTCTCTCTTTTATAACATGGTCCATTCCTCCTTTACCCCAGTGCCCACAAACCACCGTACAATAAAGTAAAAGAAAGAAACTAGAGGCAAAAAGAACAACACAAGAAAAATATGTAATAAAACTAATCAGAAATTCAGACAGTTTGCAGCTTACAGAAGGGAAAATATAAAGATACAAAGGAGGAAGTAGTTAAGTCCAGTGGCAAAGAGGTAGCACAAGTTAAACAAGCAGAAAAGTGTAACTATCAATATAGAACATAACAAGTTACTTTTACATTGCTTTGCCCTTTTTTTTTTAAATAAAGTCTCACCGCAATTTATAAAACATTCCATTTCACCGACATTTATTTAGGAGCAGTTCTTCTACAAGCAAATAATCCCACTAAAGTGAATACTGTTTACAAAGGCAAAAGTCTGCAAGCTTTTGCCTTAATATATTAGCATAGCTTTTCTTCCTAAAAGAAATGTTTATGAACATCATATCAATACTTAAAACAGTAGGACTTAGTGGTAATTAATAATAACATTTCAAATAAGCTGTAATAATATTTTAACCTATGGGAAATATTTCACATTCCTTTAAAAATAAACTGTTATTCAAAGATCATGATATTTTTAATTAACAAAACAGTCCCTAATCTGTAAAAGAATAATGAGACATGGCAGATAACCTTACAGTTTAATTTAATAATATAACTTTCTTAATTCTTGAATTAAAGGCTCAGCAGAAAACATACAGCATTACTACATTCATTTATGAATTTGATATAAAGTGCATTCCAAGAAGTGTAGTTTTAAATTATTAAAGCTCACAAGTTTTAAAATAAATACATTACATATAGATAAAAAGACATATAATTATACCTTATTATAACGATCATGCGGAACAGACTGCAACACGATAGGTTCCATCGTAGAAACATTTGCAAACTGCACCTCGGGAATGTACAGAGCACAAACCACATGAGCCCAACCTACAAAAAGTTATAATTGTATTTAATTTAAATGTTTTCTAGAAGCTCAAAGGACATTTCAATTATAGTACAATGAACCTTTTACAACACCTTTTCCCATGGACTATTTTAACTGTTTAGAATATTACAGACCTAAGTTACTTAAGTCATGTTTACATTTCATTTTATATTATCCGAAGTTTAGATGAGCCATAATACATTTTTAGGTTTATTTAGTGGAGAATTTATATAAATAATACTCCACAAAATCCAAATACTAATGATTTATACAAAGAGTGACACACAAATGGAAAACCAGGTTAATTCTTTAAATTTCTTGGATTAACATAGTCATTGAGTAAAAGCTATGCAAATTCCTACAAAAGGGAAATATCATCTGAATAAACTAGTATTCATGCAAGCATTACCATCATGTAAGACTTCTGTGTATACTTTTTATTAAACAAAGTCATTCTAATTTGACTAGATTCCTGTATTTTTTCTGTAGAAAGAAAACCCAACACACACACACACACACACACACACACACACACACACACACTCTCTCTCAAATCTTTTCTAGTTGCTTCCGACTGATCTCCTCATTCCCCATTTACGAAATTGGTAGTTATAATTTGTATACAAAATGAAAAGCACACACACAACTGTTACAGCATAACACACATCATTCCAGTATTTCATCTGCAACTAGATACAGTATCTGTGCTGCTTCATCATTTTATTCACAAACAGTTTGTAGAACTATTCCACACAGAAAAAGCATGAGACTAGTAAGAGCAGGGAAAAGAAAGTATAAGCTGCCAACTTGAGCTGCTTTTACAAATGGTTCAAACAGACCATTTTTAAATTATCATTACCACATTGACTGAAAAAAAACTATTAAAATTGCAGTCTTTTTTTGTTCTCTCTTCTACTTTAAGTATCTTCAGGGAATAAGTGTTTATAAGGACTTTTCTAAGACTTGCAAACTGCCCTAAGCCATAGTCATCTTACTAACAACAGATAAATAAATGTTAACAAGGTGTTAATGGTAAATATTTATCTTTAAATCTCCTCTCAAAAAATTAACTCAAACAGAAACGCCATTCATCTAATAAAGCCATTAAACCAGTACAAAAGTGACACCAAAATTTTGAAAAAAAACCTTCTTCAGTTAGTTACTCATAAACAGACGGCAAAAGCTTTTACTTCAGATGTAGTTAAGCCTGTACTCCAGTTACACTTACTTATAATGAAAAATTATTATGTAAATATACAAAATATACTAGAAACATTAAAGAAAACCACTTACTAAGCTAACTGAAATTTAGGTAAGTAAAGAATTTTCACTACAATAAACCACTTTCAGAAGTAACTTTAACTGAATACTACTCCATCACTATAAAAAAAAAAGAACTTAAACAATATAACCAGAAACCTACAAGCTTAATACATTCTGATTTCAAAAAAATATAGAGAGCACATCCAGGATAGTTGTGGGCAACAGCACACCTTTATCTTTTATGATAACAAAACCAGTATCAATATAATGAGAAAAAGAAGCACAGCAATAACACACTTTTTGAACAAGGGATCAATAAGTGTCCAGGGAACTGAGGACAAGGGACCTTCTCCATCGGTTTCCATCTGGTATCTTTAGATCCCAGATAATCCGACTTTGCCATAGGGGAGGTTGTATCACCCTTCTATTACCAGCCTCAAACACCTACATCATAAAAGAAGCGTAACTCCAGCACCAGCTCCCACTAGGACTCAAGAGACACTGTACACAACTGCTTATATGTTCTTTTTTCCAAAGTTTCACCAGTGAAGAAAGATGAAATTGTCAGAGAGCAATACCAATCTCATCTGGAAGAACCAAAAGAGACAGAGGCTCAGCAGCTCTCCCTGAAAAAAGAACAAGGAATACACTTTTCCATAACAAGTGAGGTTAAGGACTGATTGCCTAAAGGTACTATAGAATCTCTATCCTTGGAGAACTCAGGAAGGTCTGCAAACTCCTCCACAAAACTTGTCAATGTAAGGGAGGTCAAGAAGATTCAGTTTTGCCACATAAGGACCAGATAGTAGTGGAGGAAAACAGAAAAGGAAGGAAACAACTATCATCTTTTTCCTAAGCATCAAAAGACTAGTCACTGTTGCTACAAAGAGTACACACATAAGCAAGGACAGCTACAGCCAAACAAAGTGTGATAGCTCTCCTCTGTCTCACTGATAGAAGAACAAGCTACTAGCATACAAGTAGACTTTATTTTTAATGTTTTCTGCAACAAAGAGGCCTCTTGACTGTATAACACCGTGAGAAAATGCCTCCCTCATCCTCCACTGCCACTTCCTTCTCTTTTAGACAACTACTCTCAGGCAGAACACAGGGTTCAGAATCCCAACAGAATAAAGTACCTATTGCCATGTTTCAGAGTTGAGTGTTTTTGTCTACCATTTCTTACTGGATGACAACTGCCTACTTTGTCTGCCAAGATAATGAAACATCCTAAAGAGACACCCAAGCAAACTGTACATAGAGCTGATAAGAGAAGCAAGCATTTATAAGGACTTATGATATTTAAGACTATATTAAAATATGTATTTTTCAATTAACTCCATCTAAGCCATAAAGATAGCACTGTAAACTTTTATTCAAATCACTGCCTACATTATTCTTGGGCAACTATCAGCTTCATCAGCAACTAGATATCTTTTCCTTTTTATCCCCTCTAAGAAAACCATCATTAAATCCAGCCCTTTTGAGCTTTCCCAACGTTTAAGCATGAAAAATACTGTTGTATACCCATGTATTAGAGTTCAGAAAAACCCTCCAGTAGCACAGTTCTACACATTCAATAACATTTAAAACATTCTCACTAGTTTCTCTTGGAACTGAAATTAATTTATCACCATTCCTCGTCACCCAAAACACCGCACAGAAATAACAGGATACTCTGAGACTTTTCTTAATTGTTCTCCAAACTTAGCCAGGAACTCATGCCGTTTTTCAGATCACTTTTGTTCCAAATGGGTTTTTTAGAACGCTCTGTATAGACCACATCCTTTACTATTTAATTCAGTTATAAGCTCCCATTCACTTTGGTTGCGTATGGTTTGCATCCAAACAACTGGCCACAGATTTATTACTCATTTTTATTTTACTAACAAATTCTTACTATTGCCACTGAATTGCTTACACTCAATTTGCTTTTGCTTTCATCTCCCTTTCAGGACAACTTTAATTGAAGGGCGGTGGAGGTGCAGATGTTTTTTTAAATGCAGGTACTGTCATCTTGCAAAATTTTCTTAAAATTCTCCCCATCCTCAAAATTTTCTTTTCTTTTTTTTTTTTTTCTTATTTGACTTACTATTCTTAATCTTTGAGAAGGTGGCCATTTTATGTATGTGCTTTCTCGATACTTAATAATAATATTTTTACTAGATTATAGTATCTGGCTTGCTTATTTTAAAATAAACTTAATTACTTGTTTTTCAGCTAAAGCCTAAGAAATGTATTATAAGCAGCCATTGAGTTTGCTTGTTCCTGTGCATCCTTATCAGAACTGCTTTCTCCAAAGCCACTGAAAAAAATACTCACAGCAGGCTGCCATGGGCTGGCAGATTCACTGCTGCTTTTGCTTTAAATGATCCAATAGTCTACAACAATCAATGCCTCCACCCAGAAATTGTAAAATGTCATCAGTTTTTGGTTATTTCTTATTTGAAACAACTTATTGGTGACAGCCAAATTAAAATTAAAAATATTTACTTCAACTGTGCTTTCAAGTCCAATAACCTTGGGAAATGCTGCTTACCTTTCAAAAAAAAAAACCACTGTGCTTTCTAAGATAACATTGCACAAGTATAGCTAAGACACTTTCCATTGAAGAGATCTTAGGAAACAACTTCAACCAACATTAAAACAACATCAAAACCACACATAAACCAACTCCAAGATCTACTTTGATAACAATAATAATGAAAACAATTTTCTCCAATATCAGAAATTTGAAATTCATGCTCAAAAGCCTTCAAAGTTTAAAGAAGTCTTATGAAACATTCAGCCTTTCATTTGAGTGTTTTTTTTATTTTGATTTATCCCTCAGAAAGACAGGCTACTGACTTTTGGCAATTTTCACATCTCATTCTGGCATGGAAAATGTTTAATTACCAGCACAGAATCTATCCAAAACTTTACCAATCTTCTGCTGTTTATTTAAGGTGCCTAACTAATTTTTAACTCCGTGAACACCTATCAGTACATACTTAGCAGGTATAATTTGAATATATATTATTCATTAACATTCAGAGTAACAAATCTCAGGCTCCAGAACTGTAACTGAAAATAAACAGTTGATTTGTTATCCCAATGAGACAAAGAACAGGTAACTCCTAACAATTTCATCATCAGCAAATAAAAGACTATTGCCAACAGAGAATTCTATAACTAGAAGCAAACTCTTAACAAAGTAATCTAAAATTAACAAAGAAAACCAGGAAGATAAATAATATACAGTACATTATCCATCTAACTAAATTTTTGCCTTTATGACTACTGTTTAATGTGTTCAAAATCTGACTGACAGGCACTTTCACTGTAAATAAATTCATCGTACTTTTAAATCATCTTTCGGTGCAAAATTTGGAGCCTTGCTTTTATAACCTTTTAATTCATAATAAAATAACAGCAACAGACTTATAATCCGTCCTACCATACAAATCAAGGGACGTCTACCTATAGCTCGAGAACTAACAGACACAGAGCAGGCACTACACTATTGCTACGTCCCGTTATCAGTGCTGAAGCTGTGCCGCAAAGCAGTAACAGACTGTAGAGGCCAGAATCATGAAGTCACACTAAGATCCAGCCAGAGTGCCAGTTTGGTCCCACAAGAAGGCTCTGGGATGTCATCACCACCTCCTAACCATGCACCAATTCCAGGGCAAGATTTTTTTATGCATTGTGTGTAAGTTCCTAAAGAGTCCATTGTATCTCACCAAGGAAATTTTACTTTATTTGTAACTACAGCTCACACCTAAACCAAGTGAATATATTCTTCTATCATGGAAAAACCTTTCTTTGTTGAAATATTAGTTTCTTATTAGGGTTGCTCCAGGTTGTAATTTAAGGATACACCTCAATCCATTTCAACTGTGGGCTGTTACTAAAAGGTAAGGTCTCACCTTACTCATTACTTTCAGCTGTGCATCTCTGCCATCTCCCTATAGTATAAAGCTTGCCATGTAGCAGGGCAGATAAAATTTTATTCACCTGATTACTAAACTTGGAGGAAAACAAAATTTTACCTTCCAGTAAGATCAGTAAATAAGTTGATGCAATCAATACTGAAGTTGTGTAATTACCACACACAAAACCACCAGTGAAGGAACACCCAGTCACGGAAAACCATAGTCCACTCCTCTCAGCAGAGGTTAATAGCTGTCCTAGGTTACATGATGTTGCACCCTCAATTTCCGCAACTATCAGATCTGCTGACTGACCCCAAGACTCAGTTCTATCCCACTCTGAAAGGTGAATCCAGCAAAGATGTTCTGAAGCCCATTATTGTTATTATTTGCCAGAGGGTAAGATTAAGTACTACTTTAGACCTTTAGTTAAGTGTCTCTTCATTAAGGCTTTTGTTTTCATACACTTTTGTTTTGACCCAGACCTTCCTTTCCTGTAAAGACAATAAAACCTGCAGAAAAGAAATCTGGCAGCTTAAGTTACTGTCTTTTCCTTACCCTAGTAAATATGGTTTTAGAGTTTACTATAGTTAATACAGTATTATTCACTAGATTGTTTGATCCTCTCTTTTCAAAGGTAGGTAAAAAGAAGGTGCCCACACAAACCACTAGAGATCTCACTACTCTGATAGTTGGTAGTGGTAGTTGGCCTTATCACTGGTACATAGAATGAAGGGACAATTTCTGTTAAAAAAGTATAAATAAATACTGTTTGCCTATGAAGAAAAGGCTTCACTCTGGAGAGTCCTGCTATGGAATTTCACCAAACTCTCCATTATCAAAATTTGTTCCTGAACTGAAGAATTGGTACATAAGAAAAATTCACTTTGGGTCATTATTCAGCAGCACACCAAATAGTTTGTTTTTGAAACAGCTACAGATTACATTCCACTGGTCCACTGAGTAAGCTAATAGCTTTAATAATTTTATCTGGCATGCTATGGCATTAATGAGTCTCTTCCTCCTCCCTCAAGAAATCTTTATACAACAAAAGGAAGAGATGTCATAAACATTTATCTAAAGGTCTAATTTTTTTTCCTAATTATACATCATCATTACTAGCAATATAAGTAATAAATATACAATATAGATTATATGATAATATGTATATTTATATTAGTAAAATATTTTAAATTGCTTACTGATTTTTACGTCTTTCCCCGTAAAAAAAAATAACACCAGTTCCTGCAAATCTGCACAAAAGGACCAGAACGTTTGTAGGTAAGCACTTCTTGCAAAATGCATACTCCTGAATGTGTACATATGACATTACACCATCCACAGTCTTAGACATTAACACCAAGAAAACTCATCAGAATTTTAAACCTGACGGTGAGAGCTGCTGACTCTAATAATAATAGCAATAGGAAAACATAGCATATGATGTTTTCACAGACTTGGGAGATCCCAACACTAACCCAGGGGATGGGAAGAGGGCCTGAGGATGACATAAACCCACCGCATTGTTAGCTGGCCTCTTCCCAAGCAGATGCATGAAAGAAGTCTTGGTGAAAAGTCACACAAAGAATGCTGTTACACAGCATTCCTGATCATCATCCAGTGGAATCAGATTTCAAAGTAACAACTCGTATAGCAAAATCAAGCCTTTTAGGCTTACGGAAAATTTCAGACAAAGATTACCATAAGAAAACTATTTAAACAGGAGATGCAAAATATTAGATACAACTGAACAATTTGCTTAAAAAAAACCAGACTGCATAGTCAGTATTATGAGAAGATAAAAGAATTGGGATTCAAAAAATTATAATCAATTCAAACAGTCATGATTTTATTTCCTCCACACTGAGTGTCAAAAACCCAAAGGAAATTACTGCAACAGTTAAGGAAACATTACTGAATTGAAAAGGCAAAAAAATGTCAAACAGCCTACAGTTCTCAAGTATCTTCAAACAAATGCTCACTTGTTGCTTTTCTATTTTTAAAAAAAGAAGTATTTATATTTTGTCCAACTATTAATCCACAGAGTACAAAGCTAAAGAAAAGTTAATCTCTCTTTCAATAGCCTTCTTACACATAAGACAGCTAATCAATAAGAAACCCATATACCTATCAGTTTTTCTCATCTTAAAAAACTTTTATATTCAGTCACGTGTTTAAAACCACAGTGGTGCCCCTAATGAAAACAAATACCAAACTTAGCAAGGAATTTTATCAATAAATATATTGAAAGAGAAAAGTTCCTTTTTCAACTCAATCCTACTTTCCTACTTCTGGTATCAATTAAAAATAAATAAACAAATAAAACACCCAGTAAATAACCTAACAGAATTTATAGAACTGAAGTCTCTGAACACTGAAAAAGTCCTAAAGTTTATGGAAAAACAAATTATGTGAAGTCCACATATAGGGAAGACTTTTTTTTTTTGTTCACAAAACTTAACTATAGCTGTTAGGCAGTCACAGGTATTAGACAGCCAAAATACTAAAACATACTCAAAGTTTATTGACAATCACCCTGATTGTAGCCATGCAATGTCCCACTACTCCTAACACATTAATCAAATCAAATATGCAGCTAAATACAGTCAACTCTTCATAATGCTTAGCAGGGATAACCTGCTGCCAGATCAGCCACACCACAGATATTAGCCCAGGCTAAATGCAACTGTATCGTTTCCAAGATCTGTGCGAGTGCAGGAGCAGAACGACCATTTTCACACAGTGGAGACAACATGTGCAACCAAACCTTAGCTGTTTCTGTTCAAGGTCAGTTCAGGTCTCTGACAATGGTAAGCACAGGACACTGAAGCAGACTAGGATGTATTCTGCTCAAATCCAGACAGAATTATCTCTTTGGGTTCGCCACAGGTTCTGATTACAGCAACAGCAGCCGCCATCACCAAGCCAAGAACAGGCAGGCATCTGTGTACTCTCCAGTGTACCAAAAAAGGTTATGAGCAACAAAAAATGCCATTTTCCACTTGGCGTTTCGCATGAACTCTTTAGTCCTTCCAGATCCAGACACACTAGCAACTTGGTGCAGAACCATCTGCATGAGTTTCCAACACTAAATGGAATGTTTCCACAACACTATCTAGAAATCCCTTGGCTAGAGCAGTCACTATTATCTAGAATAACTGAACTTCCCCTATCCCACTCCACCTCCAATAATCCAAATAGCTAAGAGTTAACTATGGCTGTAAAAATAGTTAATGCTTCAAAAATACAAATTAGCTATGTCTTCTGTTTTCAGAGCAGATGCTGAAAACAGTGCACTCAATTTTAAGAACATTCTTCAGGCAAAAGCCTTGCTAAAATCAATACTTTCATTCCAATTTCAGGATCTGTCCTAGTATCAAGGTACTATGAATGTTTAGGCTAGAGAAAATATTCTGCAATTAATGGGAAAAATTTGTACCAAAAAATGGCAACCCATAATTATATTTGTAGTCAATGTTAGGGAACACTAAACAATACTGTAATCATTTTGCAGTCTAGAGATTCCATGGCATCATGTACAGTATATTTGCTTCTCTAAAATTTCACATTCAGCTCTGATAAGGATTATGTATCGTTTGGAAGACATATAGAGAAGGGGAAAAGGGTTGGTCAGTTTTCTATACAAGGAAAGCCCAGTCGGTCAGAGACAAAAGACTATGCCAGAAGAGGTATTGAAAAGGTGAACACAGAATAACTGCTCTTTGTCACTTCCTATCACTTAGGAAGTGCCAAGTGGCATCAAAGATAACCGTGAGGTAACAGGTTCAGAACAAACCAGCATACATCTTGACACATTGTACAGATCAACTGCAAAATGCCTTGCCACACAACATTCTGGACACTAAACCTTTATACAGAAGTGAACACATGAATTGTGTGATGGACTCTTGTTCCATTAAACACAAAAATACCATCTCTGGTTCAAGAAGTCCCAAAGCACAAATTCTTGTAGGCTGGGAAAGTATTCTGAGAAAGCATACAAGAACTTTACCAAGAATCCAGTTCATACGATCTCAGGCTGGCATTTGCAAATTCTGTGTAAGATCCATGACAGTACCGCTCCAGGAAAGTTGTATTTATGGTATCACTGAAAACTGTAATTCCATATTTGCCATAGATGATACTGGAGAACCCAACATTAACCCTCAGCAACTGTACTGATAAGCACAACTAAGGTACAGTAGATGTCTCCAAACACAAATATAAAACCTAAAAAGCAAATCTTAAGAAGCGCTGAAAGTCTCCGGAAAGTCAAATAAGCAGTATCTGGTGGAAATATCAGTATCAGGCCAGTAAAAAGAGAAGGAGAAGAAGGAAGAATGCACACAAAGGAACCTCACACCACTTCAGGGTGGGAGACAAAAAAACCCCACAGCACACCAACACAACCACACCATACACCACCATTACTATTTTCTCATCAGTCAGTAATACTTAAAAACAAGTTTGATTCCCAGACTACTTTGTCATATGCATCTTACAGTGCCCCAGAGTTCTTAAAGGCAAGACAACACCATGAGATAAGAGGTCAGGCTGCTTTCAGGTACAGTTGTGCAACTGACTTAAGACAGCTAACGTACAGGCTGCTGCTAAAAGAACAGTCCTGGTCATTCCCCTCTGTCAGCGTTAGCATGGTCAGCTGGGTCAGGGAACTGATTTCATTTAGCTGAAAATTAACCAGAGGCGTGGAAGGGGAAGTTCTGAACACTGGCATCATCACAAAGGAGGACGAAGTAATGCATAGCAAGGACCCTCCCTGCAGTAACAGCATCTTGCTGCAGGTTAAGGAAATCATGGAACCCCATAGTAAAAGCTCAGTAGACCAAAAAACACTAAAATTCCTGACATAAAAGAAAATACAGTATTTTCAACACCCAAACAAAATGCATTTCTTCACATTATTAAAAAGCAAGTATCCGGAAGACTGTTACCAAAAAAACCAAAAAAACTACAAGAGCAGCAGCAGACCATCTATGAGCTAAGCTATCTGCATGTTCACAACAAAAACTGCATTGGTTTTCTGGCCACAAAATGAAATTACTTGTTGCCAGAAGGCAAAAAGAACCATAAGTTTATACCACTGACATAAAATCAGTAATTTCTCCACTTATTCAGAAAAGCTGAGACCATTTAGTTATTTCTATACTTACAGAAAGAATCCATAATTACAAATGTCTAGTGCTGGATCCTTACAAGATTTTATCAGAAATGTTTGTTTCCAAGTTTCTTCAGGAATACCTGCATCTTTTTATCATTTCCCTTGGCAATAAATGGTGTAACAACATTAAAAAATTCCAAGTAGTAACCTACTGTAAGTGTAATTTTAAACTGGTAAGCCCATTACATAATCTTCAACAGTATTTCCTTAAGTCTGAGACTCTTCTTGCACAGTCCCTTGTTAGGCAACTCTTTGAAAGGAAAATTTCAGGTTAAGAATGTAGATTTCTGAAATGCAACACTGGTCGGAGTTCATTTTTCCCAAGGTTCACATCCTTCTGTAAAGCTGTTATTTAAAGGACATTTGGTCCATAAGGAAGAATTTGCTGTATTCAACACCATGGACAAGAGCTATTACTGAGGGAGGGATGTTTCCAGAAGGTAAAGTACAAATTCTTACGACTTATCGGCTATGAAATTTCCGCTATGAAACTTTCACTAATGAAAACAGTTGGTCATTAAAATTATAACAGGGACAATACTGCTCGTACAGTGTAACAACTTTGCTATTTAAACTTAAATAATTTCAATCCTATACAGTAACTCACTTTCAGACAAGAATTCATAATTACGATTAATACAGCTATAAGAGAGAGAACTAATAGGATGCTCGGATCTCTGATGTGCACTGTCAAAATAAGTTCTCAAGACTTCATGTGAAGAAAAAGTTTAAAAATTACCATACAGAACAGCAAGGCATTCCCAAATACTACTTTAAGTATAAAAACAGATAACACTTCAGCTACTTCACACTTCACAACTTTTACTGTATATTTCAAGAGGTTTGAGGCTTTCTTACTACTTATTTCCTAAAAAAGCAAGTGTCCAGCTTCTGTTTCTGAAGAAATTAATTCAAGACCGCCATGCATCAACCTGTCTGAGATGAAGAATAGTTCTAAGGCTAAAGTACTGGGCTGGCACTGAAGATGCTAGTTTCACTGACACACAGACTTAATACAATCTCCCAACATTCACAAATGACACTAAGTTTACTAACATGTTTGAGATAAGCAGACACCAGAATGGTGAATGCTGGAGCATATACTGTATGTTGCAGTCAAAGTGTAGACAAGGGAAAGTGCACATCAGCCCAAACACAAGCAGGCTCTGTGTTCCTGCAACTCAACTGCAACAGAAATAGCAAAGCTGCATCAACACTAAGCTAAGATATAAATTAGTCATAATATTACGCATGCAGCATAAAATCTCCAGAATACAATTTACACACAGTGTCCAAATGAAACCCAGAATCCTGATCATACTTTCTCTTCTCACAAGAGAAAGGGCTCAATATCAAAATGACCAGGCTATTTGCAGATAGATGATGGACAGGCATTTAGAAGTATCTAGTAAAGAGAGAAGAAGGAATTCCAGAAATTACTGAAAAGTTAATTGAAATGTTTCATTCATATCACCCAGCTATTAGTATAAACATAACCAAGACAGGATATTCAGTGGGGACTTTCTCTAGCAGTTCTACTCAGCAGGAGCAGAACTGATGATAGCCTGAATGATGAAATGAGAAAGATGCAAGGGACAGGTAATCAGTGCTGCAACTTTTCAGCTCTAACTTCTTGGTTACAGAACATATTAGTAAATCAGGCATGAAAGAGCTATTCTTTGAAAATGCACTGGTGCATTCAGTCTGGTCTACAGACATAAAAATTCCACTTTCATCCATGAGTGGTGCACTTTCAACAGCTTTCTATAAATGTTCAAACTCCAACTAAATATACATAAAAATTATCAGTTTTCCCCATTAAAATCTTCTGTTAAAATGCAGTTTCTCCTTCATTGTTACTCCCTCTAAAAATATAACTAAGAATAATGATTGATGTTCTCAAACTAAATTCAACCTAAATCGGACAAATAAAGGTTATTGTAACATAGTTCTCCCTCTCCAAACCAGCCAGTGTTTTCATTTATGTTTAGGATCCCTATAATTTTTTTCACAGTCTTACTTCCCTCATACAAAATAAGAGTTCACAAAAAATAAGAATAAAACTTACCCCCATTATCTGTTCTCTTTAAAGCACCATCCTTATGAGGGCATAATTCACATCTCTAGGGAAAAAAAGCAAAAATAAAATAAAAAAATGGAATGATCACAGGAGCATTGAAAAAGAAACCACACATATCAAAACTGTTAGCTGTCATTAAGGAAGCAACCATTCTTTCAAAGTGAATGGGTGTGTTTTCCCTTAACCTTTACTTGAATATAAATGTTAGTTTGTCACAAACCAAGCTTTCTCCTTCAGATCTTGAAACTATATTTAGGCTATTCACAGTTCTACCTCCAAGTTTTTATTCCTGGATTCCACACCCTGTAATTCTGGAGACAAGCCTCCAAAAACTATAGTATGGGGTAGACTCGCTTGATAAGAAACTTGGGCACAGTCCAAGGACTCCCTACAGTATTTCTTTCTCCTAGGACCTCTCTATTCACCAAGGCGGTCAATCACAAAGACATGCCATTGACATATTAGCACAGGTGTACATACTATAGCTGACTTAACAGCCTCTGCTGACTCTCACTTACCCTGAAAGACCAAAAATAATCTTGTTTTCTGTCTCAGAAAAAGGAGGTCAGAAGTTGACTCATCCTTGAAATTTGCCAAGACTGCGTGTCTGGAAACATACAGTTTGACATCATATTCTTCTGACATACACCAGGATCATAACACTACAGTCTTTCTGCTGCCTCTATCAAATTCCTAATATCAAGTTTATCTCTAAGTGTTCTAGAGAAGTGTGAATCAATTCCAAATCAGTTCAGAGATGACAGAAATGGAACAGGTTTGACACACATTCCACTTCAACTGCTCCAAAAATGACATGCAAAGGAACACCATTATAGGAGAACCTATACCTAGAAATCACTTTATTAAAACCTTTAGGAATTCCCAAATTAGGGACAACTCAAAGCATACCAATCTAACAAGCTTTTTAAGAAACTGAAAAACGGTCTCATCATCAGATGCAAACTTAACACCACATCCTTCAAATGGAGAGTAACATCTGGCATCAATACAGATCATCTCTGTATATCCTGAACAGTACTATTACCAGAACATTACCAGCTAATGGCATGTCAGCAGATAAAGGAGCCTATGATGCTACAAGTGACTCAAAAACAGATTGTCCAAATTTATTTGAGGAATGAAAAATTCCATTCCTGAAATTCATATGGCTGAAGTATACCTTGAGGACTATCTATTTCTCTTAATCTGTAAGAAAATTTATATTAGCAGCAAAGAGACTTTCACAAAGGGTAGAAAAGTTCTTAAAAGTATTTTTGCTCAGTACATTGGTATGGACAGCTGCACACAGCAAGAAGAATCTTTAGGATTGCTGCTTTTTGTCTTTCGTTTCACTCATCCTTCCCTCAAATTCACCCACTAAAATGATCAGCAACTTATTGAAATGCAGTATTAAGCCTATGGTGCAATTTAGAGATAAAAGTGGTTGAAAATTTCTGAACCATTCTGTAAACTGACTGCACACTGGGAACATTACACCATTTTTTCTGAAGTTAAGATTATAAAGAACTGAGAGGACTTGTAACTGAAATTAACTGATCAGTTCATTTTAAACAAAATCCCACATATGCAGTATGTATGTGAGCAGTATATTAACACTCCAGCTTTCCAAACATTAAATAGTAGGTGCTGAGAGACACTCAGTAACAGGTTCATTTCAGTGAATTCCCCACACAGCGAATCAGATTCTCAAAGCAAGAAGCCTGCTATATATTGATGGTGACAGTGCAATAAAGTTCGTTCCCACCCCAAAGCTGGGAGCTGGCAGTTTAAGGCCAATGAGCAGACATGATATATCTACCCCTGAGACAAGGGAAGCTGTTAACACAGTCTACCTTGCCCCACCTCTGCAAGCCTGTGGAAGTTTGACATACGTTTTCACTAGTGGCAAAACCAGTTTTGGAGGTTGTCTTCTTCCCACACCTCTCCCTTATTAATCTCTCCCTCTACCACTCCCTCAGCTGCTCACCCAACTATCTGTAAGGCTGCACCTTAAACCAGATCAGTGAAATGGAGTGAAATTAACTTTTTGGTTTTAATATTTTTAATTCAGGTCATATCACTGATGCAATTTAAACATAATCCCACAATCAGCTGCATCAGCAAAACTGAAGGCAGGGAACCATAGCACTGCAGCATTAATAATTAAAGAATTAGCAAACTTCTTCAGCAAAATTTACCACAAAAATAAAAAAATTTAAAATCATCACAGGACACTAAGCAGCAAGGAACTGAACCAGTCCTTTATGCAAAAGAGTTAAACATGCTCCATTCAGTCTCTTCAGAGTTCAGTTTCAACTAACTTCTTTTTGTCTCGTACCTCTAATAGGACTCAGGTCCATTAGGCCTTCCCTCATTACTCCTCTGCAGCCCTGATGCAAGCAGTCAGAAAAGGTAAAAGAAAACTGAAGTGGAGGAGAAAGCTTTGATAGCGGAAGAAAACTTGAGTGTAGGGAGTTCTGCAGAGCATCCTCTCGCTGGCAGGGAGCAGTATGCCTGCACTCAGCTCTCCTGGAGCTGGGCAACTGTGCAGAGAGACTTGCACTCTAATGACACATCTGGTGCTGGCAATTCTGGCTACAGTCTGCAATAAAGCAGCACCAGAGTAAGCTAACACAGCACATAGTGACCCTTTCCACTTCCCCTGCTAGCTTGTGAACTTAACTCCTTCCCAGCTTCCATGCTCTCATGTCCCATCACCCATCTCTGCTCTCCCAAATTTCAGTATGCACCACATAGTAACACCAGTAGCTTTGCCATGTGGGAACAGAGCGCTTCACCCCTTAAGACAAGTCACTAGTAGGGAATTTTTCCTTTTTTTTTTTTTTCTCTTTTTAAACTAACACTTTATTACTAGTTCTAAAATCTTAGAGCAATATAGCATTTGAAAAAAAAGTGATAGTTTCAGCTAAGAATTTGTAAAGCGACTGAGAAAAATCTGTATGGATGGTCAGATGATCTCTAGTATTTGAACACAGAGACCACGCTAGAGCTCTCTTCTCTAGTTGTGCATTCAAAGCCTTAGCTCTGGCAAAGTATTTCTGACACAGATTTATTGCCTGAGCATTCAAAAACATTGTGGGGAACTACTAAACAAGCTGGGGGGTGGGGAGGAAGAGGTAGAGGGGGTGGACATGACACCCACAAGATATTACAGCATAAACAGGGTAAGCTCCTATAATCAACAGTTCAGATAAACATCATCAGGTTAGACAGTGCAAATGTGAATACCAAAGAGGCTGACTGTGACCCAAGAGAATAACCACATCCTTTGGTGCGCTGAAGGGCACTAGTCCTATAGCAGGGAGGGGCACCAGTGCATGTGGTGCTGCTGTAGGTACCACCTGTTGACTTAGATTTGAAGAGGAGTGAAAAAGACACAAATTTTGGCCGAAGGAAGACTGACATTGTAGCAAGAGAGATTGTCCCTTCCCTTCCTGTCCTTGCAGAGTGTAACTTGGACATCTCATTTTTGCAGCTCTTTAGTGGAACAGAGTAAAGGAGACTAGCTTCTCTCCAAGCAGAAGTCAGGTGAACTCTCAGAAGGAACTGCTTTGCACTATGAGGTCTCCTGTGGAGGACTAAAGTGAAACCAGTCTCAAAGTTCTGCAGCTGGAACAGTCTGACAGTGTGACCATCACAACTCACTTCTGAGCTACATAAACAGCAAGTTAATTAAGTGACAGAAGACTGATCCTGTAACCTTAGGATCCAGGCGAATTAAGACTGCCTGGGTCTGACAAAAAACCCACTGCCTTCTGAGGGGTCCAACCTTTAAAAAGTCACCCAGCAGAGACCTGAAGTGGTCAACAGCATGGGAGGCCCATGCAGAAGGGGAAACAAATTTTTCTGTCATTATTAAAGAAGTAGAAATAACCAAGAAGAAATAAAGAACAGTAAAATAAAAACAATAAAGAATGGGTGTGTCCACTAAAGATACCCATCAGAAAAGAGTTCCAAGATGGGAAGACCAAACTAAGAGAGTAAAGAAGGAGCTAAATAAACCCATCTTCTTATACTGAATTAGTTACAGTCCAGTTTGGCTCCACTGCATTGTGGCATGAAGTTTTTTCCCCGTGTTTTAGACAAATATGCCTTTCCACTAACAGCTACCTTAACCATCAGTAGATGACATTAGACAAATCTAATTACTGGAGTCTTTTTGGTTAACCTAACTCTACCAATTTTTCAATTAGAGGAAAGTCATAGAGAAGCTGTTTTAATCCAACAGACTACCTTATTCATGTTGAAACGAAGAAAGAGCAAGAGACACATAGTAGGTAGGAGAGACAAAGAGAGATAGGAACAAGATTATACAAGTAGGAGAGGAGAAAAAAAGAATGGTGGGAACATAGCATTGTTCTTCCCTCAGGATTCTCAGTTTGGAGCAAGTTCCACAAAACACCATCCGTGGACACCCATTATACGCTGTCTCTTATTGTAAGAAAACAAAGGTCAAAGAACACTTGCACAAGTAATTTACTGAATTCTTGGTCCAAGGTAGGCCAATGGAACCATTCTCCTGAATAATGACTGTCAACCAAGTAAAGTCCTGCAGGACTGAATTCCCAGCATTGCAATGAGGCAATAAACTGTGTGTCTCAATGTGACCTGTTAACCTACCTAACACAAGAAGATCTACAGTAGATTAAATAGACTGCAGTTCCTAAAAGTTAGTTGAGAAATTAGGCTGCAGTTCCAGCTGACTTTAGTTCAGGCTCACTTTAACCTAATGTAATTACACACTGCTACCAAGAGAAGGTCACTGGACATCCCCTGCTGTGTATTTTCTACTGCCTCCCTTGCTCTGGAAGAGCATTCATTTGACTGTATGGAAATCCTCATCAGCAAACTAAAAATAAAATTCTTTTTTTTTCTTTAGCCAGACTGCTTCTTTGAGCCATCTTTCCATAAGCCCACATGAACAACAATGACAGATAAAAAAACCATACAGACAGGGAGCAGGGCAAGGATACAACCACCCCGTTCAGGAGGTGGGATCATCTATGCTGGCTATAAGTGACTACGGAATTACAACTAAGGGCTTTTGAAAAAAAAAAAAAAATCACCAACCAACATACACAACCAAAATATCACCACACCCACACACACTCCCCCTCAAAAAAAGAAAACAAACCCAACAAAAACCACACACCACACCTGAATCAGACTAATTTAATTTTGGTAGTAATACATACATCTTTCTTGCGCCCAGACCCAAACATATTTATTAGGCCAACTTTATTTTGGTAATTCACTGAAATTCATATATTCCAAGTCTTTTGACAGGCATCAGCCACATATACACAAACTGGTTAGTTCACAAGCTTATTTTCCCTCCCAAGCTGTATTATGCTCAGCATGACACCCAGGCTTCCAGAAGAGGTTTTTTTATCCAAAGTACATTTTGATCACAGAATTACTGTTTCATATTGCCTAACAACAGCAAACAAACAGTATTTAACTGAAAGGAACAATTTTAAGAGCTTGCAATACATTGACCCTTAAAGTTACAAATGACAAAATAGCAAGTTACACAAAATCAGCATCACAGTTCTTGAAACCTGACACTCGATCTCTTTCAGTCCTTTCATCCACAGGAGTTAAAACTTGACACACAAAACATTTTTTTCTGCTGCTTCTGTTAATCATTAATCAAACATCAGACTAGTTAAATCCATTTGGGTTTGTTGTGAGTTTTAGTTCACATTTTAGTAAAAACAAACCCTGCACACACTCCATCAAATTCTTATGACTTCCTTATCATTAACCTAGGAGGAGAGTGTCAGTTGCCAAGCTAAAGTAATTTTATTACTTTAGTTCTGAATTTGCTTCCAAATACATCTATTTTACAGCATGCCACACCTACTGGGTATTTCTGTATATATCAAAATGCACTAACTCCACACACTCCCCCAAAGCACATGGACAGATTTACAAAGGTAAGCAAAGCAGCTGATCAGGTTAGTTTCTAATCAGTGGTTTTCCAACTGGCAGCCCCTGATGTGTCCCATTCCTCAGTAGTTGCGGAAGCCTGCAGTGCAGCTGATTGCATCCAGGTATTCATCTCCCAAGCTCTGTGGTACAACTTCACCCACCTTCACCAATATTGCATCCCATTTTGTCTCACCCTTGGGTGTTAGCAGAAGGAAACATACAAAAGTCACCTTTAATATTCTTTAT
>NW_009259584.1:727594-739521 GCF_000687185.1 Egretta garzetta
TTCCCTACCCTATGGACTTTGAATATGCTAGATAGTGCTATACACTACTACTTCAGATAATACAAAGTATCTTAATATGGGTTAAAAAAAACTGGTTTAGAAGGGAAAAGACATCCATATAGGTAGTCACTGCAGTTAATGTAAAACAATTTAATGCTGGCAGGCACATGTCCATCGCTGTAAAAAATATAAAAATTCTGGGAGAAAAAGATTATATCTAGAAAACAGCTCTGGATACAAAGTTGATCACAAATCACGTCTAGAGTTTCAGTTATGCCAATGCTGCACACACATCATCCTACCTATACGTTGAAGTTCTTTATTCACTTTCTTGATGAAAAATTATCGTCTAAGCTCAAAATGGTTTTGCTATTTATTTTCCTTCTCCCCCGAAGGGTGTGAAATTAGTATTCCATCTTCTCCAGAGGAAAGCGTCTTACATTTTCTCATCTTCTTTTTACACTTCTCTCTCTATGTCTCTCTTCCCCCTAGTGTTTTGGTCCATTTCTTGGGGGGGTGGGGAAGGATATAAAAAAAAAAAAAACACCAAAAACACACCACAAAAAGAATACACCAACACACAAACATTGGAATGAAAACACTGAAAACAAGAAAACCTCTGTTTTCCCCCTAATAAACCTGGAAAAATTTGGGGTTATTTTAGTGGTTAGTTTGTATTAGATTCAGGCAAATATGGCACTGAACAAACAATGTAAACATAGCTCCCTCTATAAAGAGACACCATATTCTAAAGACACTTAAAAGTGTAAAAAGTATACTAAGTATACCACAGACAACTAGATTATACTTAACAGAAAACCTCACTCAAATTCAGCTAATCATAGAGTAGCTACAGAAGAGCGAATGCCTCAGAGCCTACAAAGAAACAGTTTTTGCAAGGTTAGACAACCAGAAGAAAAAAAATCCACAGATATTTGCAGAATGGCGCAAACCAGTATACTGGAAATTTAGATCTTGGCATAAATTCTATCAATAGATGAGAATTCAGAGGCAGTTAGTATAAAAAGAGACCCAGCAACAGGATGCGTACCAGACTGACCATGTCTACATCTGCTGGCAGTAACTTACCCCAGCCCTCAGAACCTAGTGACACCTCATTTTTCCATTCATCCCTTCAAACTATCTTCTATGAAGCAAACACAACACTGCCAACATACAAAGACTAACCAGAGAAGATGATCCTCACAGCCCTTGAAGCCTCCAGAAAGTCCAATAGAACTCAAGCATTTCCAGATGTTGCTAAAATTACTTAACTTCTACTCACACCAAACTTAGGCTATCTATTCATATCAAATCCTTTTACTCTGATATTTTACTAATCTTTTCTTTGGTGCTTTTTCCTTAAAACCAATTAGGTACTTTGAAAATTCCCATTAGAGCTTATTTCCGATTTTTACATCTGTGCTTTATAATGCTTGCCAGAGTCAAAACTTCATTTTTCACTTGCTCAGTACAGCAAAAAGGATGAATTGCATAACCCCTTTTCCAAAAGCTTCTATAGGAATACACAGCCCAGCCAACGAAGAGACTGCTATCTGCAAAACCAAATCCACATTTTCTTATTTATCAATTTCTGAACTACAGCTGGATAGCAGTACACCTTATCAATAGTCTCAACATGCAGTATTTTAAGACCTTACTTACAAACCCACAAAATACCCACCTTCAATATTTTGATCTAAATGGCTCTATAAATGATAGCTTGCAACCCTGCAAGTATTTGAAGCAGCACTAGTTAGCAAGTAGCTAACTACACCGTTTTTCAACCAAGGTATCTGAAGAGAAGCAAACTAAAGTTCCAATGTTTCTAACCTATGATTCACACCAGACTCCCAATATTTATAAGACACAATGAAGAAAAGATCTTCTGCCACATTCAAGAATCCCCAACCGGCTGACACCACTAATAGAGCAAACGAACGTATACTGTCAGTACTTCTCTTCAAAAGTGCTATGTTCTGCAACTTGACAACTGAAGAAATTAAGTCATCTCCATCTTCAAATAATCATTCCTCGATGCTGACAAATTTGCCAAATCTCTGTCCCATCTCTATTCAGTCATCTGTCCCAGGAGAAGGAGAGAACTTTTTTTTAAAGCAGACAGTTGACAGGTAAAAGAAAAACAGACTGACTACCTGAAGCATTTTGGGTTTTATACCTGGATAAATTAAAGACACTCGACCTACTTCTCTTTATCAAGGCATCAGATAAAAATATATGCAGATTCAGTTAGCTCTGTCAAAAGCATCTACTACAGATTTACAGACTATGACAAGAAGATTAGAGGCACTCAACATGCAAATCAGCATTCTTCCAAGACCATCCAGTCAGTACGTGCTACAGGTGACATTTAGTCATACTTCTACTCAACACATGTAAGGTAACTAGAAGAGAGATAACGTAGAATACAATGTACCACAGTGATGACACACAGCATGTGTCATGATCTGGCTACTCCAACTTGAGAAGTCCGAAGCCATAAATCTCCCACTACATATTTAAGACTAGTAAGACCTGCTGGATGTTGCAGGAATCCAAATTATAAACACACAAAGTTTAAGATTATCACATTGATCTTTAATGGAAAGCATCAGAAGGCTATGAGAAATACCTGCCATGTTTGGCTGGATTTCCAGCTGAACACCCAGGCTTTTATTATCAGGCTGAAAGTATGCTACTGATCCAATTCAATCTAGCTGAAAAAAACACAGTATGCAATGGTTCACTTCAGTGTCCTCCTGCAACATACCACACCTGTACCCTAAAAATTCCGAGGTATAAAATGCTAGCATGCATTTTAAGGGTCCGTGCAGTTCAGGAGCTCCTTGCTTACTTTAGAGACTTCTGCCAGTAATTTAACAGTCTAGCAATGACACTGACCAGCACAAAACATTTCTGCATAAGAATTAAGCAATTCCTATAATGGAAAATGTTTTGTTCTAGTTTCACTTTGGTTAGTAATTCTGCCACAGAACCTTTAGAGCATTTACTATAGCACCTGTGATATTGATACCTATGTTAAAAAATTTTTGATCAAGTAGTACTTAAGTGATGAAATAATTTTACACCATTTTAAAGCCTGAATACTCTATGTATCCATATTTAGCATAATGCAATTATAAATTACTGCATAAATAAGGTGTACATTTAGGTAAACTGCAGCTAATTAAAACTGAAAAAAAAGTTAACAGACCTTTTCTGCTGTAATGAAGTGCTTCAAGTAAGTTAATGAACTCAGCTGTGTATTTAGAAACTGAGTAGCAAGTATGCATACAAGCAGGGAAAAATGCCGCACACACAAAAAAAAAAAGCACAAAGGCAGCACAATCAGAAATTGCATTAATATTCTCACTTTGATATGCACAGCACACAATCCAGAGCATAAGTTGGACAGGAAGATGCACAGAAACTATACTGCACTTCTGCAGCACCTTCTGCCATTTGTGCTACTAACCTTGATGACCAGACACTATGCAATGCTAAAAATTCCATCATCTTTTGAGTCGCAGTGCAATAAGGTTACGGGTCTGTAATCACTACACATACAAAAATAAAATTGAGCAGGAAGAAATATTTTCTCCTACTCATGAAATGCAAAACAAACAACACTCACCCATCTATGTAACAGACAGGAAACACAAATTAATCAATAACATGTCAGAATAAAAGAAGTTTCACATGCTGAAAGTATCTTTACCATTGTAAAGATGTATTTGGTAATACATATCACCAAGTATCTTTAGCCTAAGTATCTAGTATACTAGATACCAGTATCTTTAGCCTAAGTATCTTTAGCCATTCATAAGAGACAAGACTGTGTTGTTGGGTTGGCGAGTTTTTTGTGGGGGGAGAGAAGGGGGAAGCAGGAGGATATCGTTAATAAGTAGTAGTTTCTTGTATTTATAAAAAAAAAAAAAATCTACTAGCAATTTGTATTTTACAGTCACTTTTCCTTCTCTTATAAATAAGTTTACTACTCCACTGCTGTCTAAAATCCACATAAATAACAAAAGCATGTAGGTCAGTTTTTCTGTTGTATGCTCAAAACTAAAGCAATTTTTCTACCCCTTGTTAAAGTATTCTTAAAAGTAGTTGTAGTAATACCCTTATATAAAATGTACTTTAATGAAAATTATGGATACACATTAAAAAATCATTTATTTCAAAATTTCTTCAAGAATTATTTCAAGAAATACCTTCAAAGAGAAGGCAGAGTATCAATCCTCAATAATTTGGTGGACAGTATTTCAAACTGAAGGAAAAAAGAAAACAGCAAGTTTTCTTCTTCCAAAATTAAGTTTAGTTCACCTCTATTGTGACTGCATTTATCAGTGTGCATTCTAGTTTACAGATACAGATGTAATAACCACAGCAAAATTGATTCTAAGCACAGAGATCCCATTCCCCTGGAGGCAGCCTGTTGAGCCAGAGCTGTCAGAGCTCTGATCACAAACCCATCTGCATATCGACAGCCTACATTCCTATTTCCTCCTTCCTTGCCTCCTTCTGTCTAGGCAAAAGGCAAGTAATACTACACCTATGGTTGTTCTATACTACATAAACGCTGGGGGTGGGGTGTTAAAACTATGGATACATGATACAACTCTTATGAGCAACTCTACAATAACAAACTTGTAGATGCATGTGATGAAAGATTTTTTTTAAAAAGGAACTTGGAGGAGAACTACAACCATTGTTATATTAAAGATTTAAAAAAAAAAAAAAACTCAAGCATTCAGACTGTGGATCATCTGTGCAGCAGATGCAGGAGCAGCTCAGGTCTGGCAGGATTACACACAGGAACCTATCACTATGGGAGCACAATGTACCTGAACTGGCTTTGGAGGTAAACAGTATAGCTGCATTTCTACAGCTCTGAAGCCTTAGGTATTAAGCACTGTATGATCTAAACTGACTCTGCAATGACAGTCTTTTTGTCTCCACACCGAGTTCCAGGAAACACATGTGCAAGCACAGAGACTCCAGTTATGCTAGATTCAGCTGAGATCCAGATGAATACTATCTCAAATCTTATGTGGCTAGCTCCACAGGGAGTCACAGCCCCCTCAACACGTTCCTCAGGACTAAAATCCAGGTGGCTTATTAGACCAGCTGTAGTGTTGCACAAATGTGCCGACTCAGTTCTGGGCCAGTACTGCATTCAACTTCATAAGCCACCCCATCAAAAAAAAAAAAACCTAACACAGAAATGCCAAGTGGAAAAAACATCACCTTTATGACGTTAAAGTAATTTGTACCAAGTCTAAACTGATTCTTCCAGATGCAATGACAGGATTACAGTATACATATTCCAGTGAAACGGATCAACAGCATATTAATTCACTTGCAATGCCATAAGCAATCTGACCTCACATGTACAAGCTGAGCTGTGCTTGAGGTAGTAAAACTTCCTGGAATTCATAACACTGAAGTTCAGTACTGAGATCTCCTGGTCTCTCTGAATCGAGTTGGATTCACATAGACCAGCATCTACACCTAGCTAATAAGCCTGACCAAGCTAAATGTGTGTGCAAATGTTGGATGCCTCTGTGCTGCCTGGTATCTCTATCATGTGGATTATTCCAGCTCCCTCATGATAAGCATGAATAGTAGTAGCTTGTAGTAAACCGTAAAGACATTGTCTATTTATATCCCAACTATATACTGTATTAAATCATTCTTAAAATAAGATCATCAAGAAAGATGTTTGGCACATAATAGACATTTTTTTCCCCATCATCCTTTTTGAACAACAGTTGTGCTGCAATTCCTAAACTTAGCTTCTCTAGTCTCTCTTTGGATACTAGTACTATCAGCCCCTGAACAACATACATGCACCATCCAATTTCCCAAGCCAGGACCCAAAGTCCCTTACATACCACTGCATATATATACATCCTCACACTGGCCCTAATATTACTTTTTTCCTATGTCAACGTGTATCTGCCCTGCTTTTTCATTCAGAAGTTCAGGTGCATGTGAAGCCATCAAAAGGGCCCACTACATAGGGTAATAACAGCTGGTGCTGACACAGGCAAAGCTGGGAGCAGTTGCCACCCATCTTCAAGAGATTCACATTCCAAGATCACCACAGGTCAGCTAAAATAAATTAGCTGATTTGGGGAGAACTAAGACTTTCCAAGCAGTAGTTAAAAACTTACACAGCGATTGTAAAAAGTGCATACTGGGATTACAACCTGCTATTTATTATCATTTATGTATCATATGCATGATTATAAAGTAAGTCAAATAATTACCAGACACCTCAGTATGTCCATTATCCAAACAGTTCAGGTTTACAAAAAACACAGTTTCTCTTAGACACACAAAAACATGACCCCGCTAGAGCCAAGACTCAGTATGACTTGTCAGGTATGGAACTGTGCTTTCCAACTAATAGTTCAAAACCCAAGTCACTGGCTATCACCTCACTATCCTCACTATCAAAAATGCAGGAGGCTTGTGTGGCTGAAAGAAAAAATAATCATCCACCACTTTCACTGACAAGCAGTATGTACCAGCTTAGTGGCAGCACACAAAAAAAGAGGGAACACAGTAGACATCAGTGTATAACAGCTAAAAGTATACGGGAAGCCAACTGCTCTACCCTGCTGTTAAGCAAAGCGCTCTGGTGACCTACCTACTTGAGTTGCATGCTCTCAAGTTAGTCTGTTTCTTTCAGTTGTTAAAGCAAGACTAACTTCAGTGCAAGCAATTAACCCTGGTCTCTTACCAGAATGGATTTATTTGCCTGGTAAATACAGCTTAAAAAAAAAACAAAACAAACAAAAAAAAAAACCAAAACAAAACAAAAAAAACCCCCACCACACCCCAAAACCACATACCACCAATAGCATCAGCAGGGAAAAATATGCCTTGAGTGCAAGACTCAGGTCTTTTTAAAGATTAAAAGTGAGTAAGTAGAAGCATGTTTAATGTAATACAGCTAATTTAATTCTGGTTTTGTTTCTAAACAAAAAGGCCAATAGAAAAACTAAGCTTCAGTCTCCTACAGTGATGATAAAGAAGTCTGTTTTTCCAAACAGGTTACAATAAAGTTACAGTTTCCATACTGAAGTCAGAGCTTCAATTTAGTTTTTGAATATTAAGGGTTTCTCCAAGACACCTCAGAGACAGCTACCATGTTTCTAACTCACTAACCTTTTTAAAGCTTCAACTGTTACCAGTCTGTTCCACCTCACATGCAATTAGTTTCACCCAAGAACCATTTAAACCTGCGCTATATTACAAATGGAAAAGACTTTTTTTTTTTTTTGAAACAAGATCGGTAATCAACTTGTTGAACTGTACCATAAACAAACCCCATTAGGTGGAAACAAGAATAGAATACAACACCAGGCACAGAATTCAGTTAAGTTCATCACTATACCTTCTTAACTTCCAACAGCGAAGAAAAGCAGTATAATACCTGTCAAAGCTATTCTCTTTGGTAAACTCAAGAAATAATCAGACTGCAGTGAGGCATTGTTTCAGAAGTCAGTACAGTTCTCCTTCATTCCTTGTGTCAGGAGAAGCCAGGAATAACTATATCCTAAATCCTGATAAGAATTCCCTATCATGCAGCAGAAAAATTCTCCTTCAAGCCACCATCTCTCTTTTCCCCTTCTTTAACTTTGCTATCAACCTGCATATATCAAACTCAGCAACATTACAAAATGCTATTCTTAAAAACTTTACGTTGCTGATGGTCTTCCCACAAAAAGAAAGAAACAGCCTTTCTTTAGAAAGGGCCGCAGTTTTGATTTTCTGTTGACAAATATTTGGAGAGCACACAGAAATCTATCTGTTCTTCCTCCCACCAACAGGTCTGCTTTGGAAGGAGTAATAAAGTCTAGGTTACTAGGGCATTATGAAAACGTTAGTGTCAAGCTGGGAAAAAGTAGAGGAACAAGATTCTTCAGTCCTGAGCCAAAAAGTCACACAACATTAAGTCATCCTACCATTTTTATAGTACTTTATGTTAGAAAAGGAAATAGGTACAGCAAACCGCTCATGTAAACACTCTGCCAGTCACTGACAGTTACTGAAAATTTGGTTTCAGGCTCTCCATTTGTCCTTAGATGTGAAAGTCAGACATCGTTTACATACTGCCCTAAGATGCTGCACCACCTTCCCTTCCAGGTCTTGTATGAGAAATGTTTTCAGAGGCAAAGGAACAGCTTAGTCCTTCTAAATGCTCTCACTTTTTCTTTTGCTGGAACACAAAGTAAAAAGTGCCAAGTAGTGAGAAATGCAATCATCTTTTTCTAAAAATGCCTGGTGTCATGCAGCTTGATCTAATAACATACAAGCCTGCTCAAAAAACACCTTCATGTAATCAAGAAAAAAAAAAAAAGTGCTGGCGTTTTTTTGTTGTTGTTCAGAAGGATTATCTGAATCCCAAATATTTACCATAAAAAAAATTGAAAAGACAGAGAAAGAAAATGTTTCTTCAATTAGAAGTATCACATTCCAAGTAAGCATTAGATTCTGAAATTAAGAACTTATTGGTTAAGTGGTCCTAGACTGAAGCTTTCGACTGGCAATCTGAAGTTGCTGTAAAAGAAAATTGAACACAGATTCTATTTCCTCCCCATACCTAACTATATAAGTATTAAGCTGACAAAATTACACAGAACCCACACCATAGAAAAGAAGAAAATAATCTTTGAAATGGTTGGGGGGAAGAAAAAACATTAAAAAACCCTAAAACCCAAAATACACACACCACAGAAATTGTCAAAATACTTAAGACAGTTACATATTTCCACTTTAAAAAAAAAAAAAAAAAAAAAAAAAAAAAAAAAAAAAAAAAAAAAAGCAGGTGTTTCTGCATAGCATCTAGATGAAATTATGACAGAACGCTAAGCTATTTTCTACTATTACTGGGATACTTGGGTAAATATTATCCACACAAGCATTATAACTAGCATTACTTAAGAAACAAAGCACATACCACTCTGGCTGCTCTTTCCTGAGATTCACACTTCCTGCAAAACCAAGGTCCAGTGGGTACTTGAACAATTCCATAGCAAGCTGTTTTGAACAAGACAAGATATTTCATCAAACATAAGAAGCACTACAGTACTACTAATATGAATGTTATAAAAAAAGCTTAGTATTAGTTGATCTTACATCATTTTAATAACTCAAATTGACATCTGTACATTGCACATGAAGTCCTATCACAATGGTACTGAAAATTAAGTACAACAAGCTTCCACTTAAAAATTTATGCAAAGTTTGTTAAATAAACTTCTTAAAGTAGTATCTTCTATTATATATACAAAAATACTATTGGTTTTATGCTAACCTGAAAAAAAAAAAACCACCCAGTGATACAATAGCAGTATTAAAAAATGTCTGGCTAATACACCTTTCCTCCTATGGAGGAAAGTCAATGAAATAATTTCCTTTATATACATACACGTAGTCATATTAAGATCAGTTGTCAGATTTTCAAATACATTATCCATATACTGACAGACCAAGCTATCTTGATAAGCCCTTTCTACTGTATGATAAAGTTCTTTAACATGAGAAAAAATATCTTGTTTTTGTTGCATCTACATTAACCGCAGATGAGGGGGACTTTGAATTCCTCTTTAGAAATTAAGGAAGAGACTTTAAATGTGCAATCACATGTTTAAATTAGTAAGAAACAGTGCAGAGTAGAAACTAATTACAGAATGCAACTCAGAGACAGGGCTGGCAAGTAGACTCAAAGGCAACATGAGTTGGGCAAAACCAAAGTTGAAGTGAAATACCTTTATATCTGCAAACTTAATGGAGTGCACCTAAGCCTAAAGAAGTCCACCACAGGTTTGTGCTCTGATACACTGGGATATTGTTTATTGAGTTCCAGGACTTCTTTTGGTTTATACTTCCACTACTATTGCAAAGCTTCTTCAAATGTATGAAGGGATTTTGTCCTCCATAACTTGCCAATGACTTAACACTTGAAAAGAAGTTTCCTCTAAACTTAAAATAATTATAATAACAAAGTCTCATGGGTTAATATTGCTGTCTGAACTTCAAATAAGGACTACCAGCTTTAACCATGAGGACTACTACTTTTACTACAGAAAGACTACAAAAAGAGTGGACACACTTCCTCTACCACCTTCACATGATGCATCAAATCCAAAGCATAAAACATTAATGACATAGTAAATCAAAACATAGAGTTCTTCTTTTCTCAAGACCTCTACACAGCAGATTTAGAAGCAGCAGTACTTTGCACACCTCCTGACAGATTCAAATTCAAATGCAGACACCTTAAAAAAAAAAAAAAAAAAAAAAGTTTGATATTCTTACACCCAGTTTACTGAAGTGTGTCTCTATATTAGGAATACTTCCTAAAACTGACTTTTGTTGTTCCCACTATTTCAGCTCCAACTGCTGCTATCATCAAATTCCTTCACTGCAAATATTAGCAAGGCTCTGGATGCAAAGGAAGATGCCCAAGATAATACAAAAGTAATAGCTAGTTCAGGTATGACTTCTAAAAGTATTCACATTTTAGTGTTCTTTTTCACGATCCTAAGATTCCACAAAAGCAGAGTTAATTTACTGGTTAACATTACTCAGCTCTTAAGACAACAGAAAACCAGACTAATTTCACAGATGCTGTCAGCTCCCCTCTGCGTTCAATCCAGCATTAAGAAGAATAACTGAATTCTTTTTCAGATCTCCTTACATTATTACTATTTATCATTATTTCTTGTCAGCTTACAAAGGAGCATATACCTAAAACAAACAGTTACTATATCATCTTCAACACAATTTAAGACCAAGCATGAGACACGCGGTAGTAGTATTTTCACGTGCACTAGGCATTCAGACTAACAAACTGGATTTAGGACTCTCTGTCTCCTCCAATTCGTTCACCACTTAGCAGTCAAAGAGCCAGCTACAGAGTTCATACAACTGCCTGGGAGTCGATACAGAGAAACTACCACCTTATTTCTGATTTCTGCTACCATAAAGCAAAAGTCATCACAACTTCCTTTCTTACAACGTAAGCAGCAGAATCCAGTCTCTCCCTCTGCTCTCACAAGAAGGGTCAACCCACTGACAGAAACAAAACAATCACACATAGAGGGAACATGCCAGCTCCTGAGCTGAGCTGGAAACCAACCAACCAGCCTCCACTAATCCAAACAAATCCAGCATCAGCCATTCCGACTAGCACCCTCCCCCTGCAGAACCACAACAGGAAGTCTCTTCATCTACCAGGAAACATCAGCCAAATGACATTCAAGGAAAGGCAGGCAGAGGAAGAAATCACATGACAGCTAACTCTTTCCTACACACCGCTCTCTTCCAGTCCTAAACCCTTCTACCAGCTGCCCCTCAAGTAATTTTTTTTAACTTGGGAAAGGCAGGGACAACAGGCATCGAGTACAGGAAGAAAGAAATACAGCAACAATTGCCAGAAGAGAAATTAGCAGCAAGTTCCACATAGAAGGAAAGGAGTTTTAGGTAGTCTTTGGACTGCTGCTGTTGAGATTGTTAACAGGGTGCAAAGGTGGCCTGGGAAGTACAGACACAGCATAGACACTTCCTTTTTCATACCCATAATATAGGAAGTCATAATATAGGCAGTCTCACACGAGGGAAGAGACAGACAGACTGGAAGGGTAGAGGATGACAGGACAGGTCAGACCAGAAAGCACGTGGCCCCAGAAACAAGAAAACAGGCTTCACGGGTGACGAGAAGGAGCTGGGAGGAGGGAGGGAGAGAAGAAGGGGAGAAAAACGGCCAAGGGCGGGGAAGGGGGTGGAAGGAGGCCCGCGGGAACAGGACCGGGAGCACCAAGAAGGAAGTAGCGCGGCTGGAGGCCAGAGCGGGTGAGCTGGCACCCGCCTGCCTACTCACCTTGATGCACTGCGACATTGCAGCC
>NW_009259584.1:740324-747224 GCF_000687185.1 Egretta garzetta
CGGCGGGGGGGGGGCGGGGGAGGTGGCAGACATGCGCCCCGCTCCCACCCGCGATGTCACTCTGCTCATGCCCCCTTCAGGAAGGCTGGAGGACTCGCCCCATTCCCGCCCTCCCCTCCCGCCCCGCAGAAATCGCTTTTACTGTCTTGTGTATTTTCCCCCCGATGCGACTGCAGGGCTAATGCGCTCCCGCTCCCAACTTTTATTATCCTGTTTATTTCCCCTCGGCGTGCCTGCGGGACTAATGCACTACTCGCTATTACGCCACTTCCCCTGCCCTCGCCGCAACTTCGACTGTGCCGTTCATTTTCCCTTCGATGGGGCTGCAAAACTAATGCATTATTAATCCCGCTCTTTCTTCTCCCCCAAAACCGGCCGTGCGGATGCAGCGCTGCGCGGCGGCTGCTGCCACAGCAGCGAAAGTGATGCTGAATGGAAAAGACCGGGCCGACGGGGGAACCGGGGGGGCCGCGGGGGCACACGGCCCAACACGCTCCTCCACACAGCTGTGCTCTACTTTTACCTAGGGGTGGATATGCCTTTCTGGAAGTGGGGCGTTTGGGGTTTGGTGGGGTTTGTTTGGTTTGGGTTTTGGTTTTTTTTTTTTTTTCGTAAAACAATTCTAATTCAGTTGTCTCTTTTAATTAAAGGGGAGGGGGGGGGAAAAAAAAAGGAGAAAGGAAAATTCAAAAAAAAAAAAAAAAAACCAAACTGGGCGGGGGGGAGAGAGCTGAGGTGGTCAGCAGAGAGGAAAATCTCAGGCTATTCAATTCTCCATTGTAAGCAGGTATGCCTGTAGCAGAAGGAACTAATTGTAGTGATTGTTAGGAGCACAGAGAAATTAAATGCAGCCTTGAAAAATTCTGCTCACTCGCTTGCCCCGGGGCCAGCATGCATTTATTTATTTATTTATTTATTTATTTATTTAGCGTTGGGGCAAGGAAGATATCACTGATTTATCTTCATTATCATGCTAAAAGGCCAAGAAGCAGGATTTGTGTGTGGACCAGATTTTTCATGATGATTTCGCAAGGCCAGCTTAGTTGATATGGCATTTGTGCAAATCACTACTGAATTATGTACATTCCTGGACACGTCACTACTGAGACCTATATATATATATATGTGGGCTATATTTTATACATTCTTAACTAATAAAACATCTGCACTTGTGTACGGGAGTATGACGAACTGCTGCGTGGAAGGGAGAGGTGGGATGTGCACAACTCCCTACCCCCTGGAGACATCCGCGTCTGCAGTTTGTGTGCAGGATATCTTGGGTCAAGCTCTTTTCTCTCCTTGAAAGTTTTAAGTGAAATTATTTAGATAGAGGAAGAATGGAGGCCAGGCGAAATAGGAATGATGAAGGCGGCTTCCTAGATGAAGGGCCCAGCCAAACGCACAGTCAAAACAGCCATTTGAGACGCATTTCTAAACATTTCTCTGTAAATGTATCTTCCCATATCCTTGAGAGTTTAGAATTTTTTAAGACATATGTAAAAAATGGGGGGTGGGGAGGGGACTGGAATGTAGCACGTTTCAGTTTGTGTAAAATCATTCAGTGATTGCTCTCAAAGAAAGCCCACCCCACACCCAAATGTCCTGCCTCAACACTGGAGAATACAAATTTGAACATAGAACTATTTATATTATAAAACATACTTACAACACCATATTTATTACTTTCAAAGCTTGTAAAAATACCCTGAAAATTGCAGGTGCAAGCAATTACTTTGTAAAGAAATAAAGCAATTAATATATCCTGGTGTTTTAAAAAAACACAAATTATTTGAAGCGGATAGATACAGTGTCCCAGCCCTTCTTCATTCTTGTCAAGTAAATGACATCTAATTTAAAAAGCGTTCTCAATGATTTTGTTAACCCCGACGCAAAAAAAAAAAAATCATGGTACAGCAGCAAATCTGTCCTTTATTTCCCTGACAGGTAAATTAAAATAAATATCCTTTTAAAATGAAAATATATTAAATATATTTTAATTTGTTGGGCAAATTTATACAGTTAGTAAAATTTGTATTGTAACAAACAACTGTAAATTTTTCTCACGGCTTTTTTCTTTTTAACGCATTGACAAGGTCTTCCTGCAATTTCTTCTTTGAAAAGCAACTATTACAATTCCCAGGTCATATTTTTTTTTTTTAATGTTAGCTATTTTAATGCTCAATTTTTAGTTTCATAAATAAGCATCACCAAAGAAAAAATTAATCACTTTGCAACAACTTGATTAAAGCCACAGTACGGCAACAAGAGTATATTCATGAAAAACCCACTGTATAGTTTTCAAATAAAAATAGTTTAATCTCACACCCCATGTAACACACCAGCTCAGTACTGAACAGCCTGAAATTTTGCTTCAGTCAAAATTCAGCCAAGCCTAATACATTCAATTATTTAATGAAATATTTGTTGTATTTTTTATGGATTTAATTCTTTCTGTAGGAAGAATGTACATGGACTGAAAGAAACTCCATGCCTACCACCTTATAGTATTGTGTAATATTTGATGGAAAAATTCAGATAACCTCTTAGTAGTTCTGTAAAACAATCGGTTAGAGAAGACCTTTGAAATGCAAAATAGGAAAAGAAATGCATTACCACTAAATAAATACTGCAAACACTAAGCCTGTAACAGCTATGGAATCAGAATATAAAATCTTGTAGCATATATGTTCTTATGATTGTAGTATTTAATAAGCACTGACATGACACAGAAGGCCAATTTTCTTTTTTAAAAAAAGAAGCCTGTCCTTCTTACAGTGATATATAAGATATTAAAATAATTAGAGAGGAATATAATTCAGTGAGTAAGAATGAATAATTTCATTGTTAATCTAAATGCAAGGACAAAATCCAATTCTCTTAAAAGGAACCTACAAAACCTAGACGCTAAACAAGTTAGATTATAAGAAATGTACAAGAAGATTATATGTTTTCATATTTTTTTAGATTTTAGATACTTTTTCAAACAGAGTGAATGCATAAATGAAAGAAAATTACACTTTCCAAATGCAAATTGTTTTTAAAAGTTTAAGGAATTCCTCAAGAAAATGTTAAGATACATTAGTACATAGTGCTTTAGCTTCATTAACAAAAATAAAGAGGTATTCACCTTAAATTCTCACTAGCAATTCATCAGTTCCAACACTAATGCTAAGATTCTGGAATACTTGCTTTAAATTTAACTTTTTTTTTTTTCCCTAAAACATGCAAAATCATATTGTAAGTTTACTGAATAAAACAAAGCATTGAACAAGAAAAAGTCTTTCATTTACAAAACCGCATTACCAATTGGATATGATCATCAGAACAGTCTTTCAGGAATAACAGAAAAAGCATAGCCTCTATAAAATGCATACTAGATTAGAAAACATGAATTGAGATTGGGACTTGGGGCTGTAGCGTGGGGAAACTCAGTGCTTCCCAGAAAGCAAATTTCTCATAGCAATTTTTACTCCATTTTCAGATTGGGTCTTTGTTGAGAAAGCTTTGATCTTTACCTATGTGCAAGAGGATACATGCTGCAGCTAAACAGATGCAACTGAAAACAGGCAAATGGCAGTAACTTAAGTGATGCTCAATAGGTAGCATAATACATCTCCCGATTATCCATTTAAAATACATTGATGCTCGTCTGCCTTTTGTTTATGTGGGTTTAAATCATTAACAGTCTTCACTGAAATACATTCTAATCATGTGTCTTTGCTTCATTTCTGGGAAGGCAGCAGCAAAATGGTCACTTTACACAAAATAAAATGCGACTCTTGCATGTTGACCTTTGCATGCAGCGTGTTTTAAATGGCAGCCTGCCTTAGATCCAGCAAATTATTTCTATGCATGTTCAATTATGAAGGATATAACATGTCTACAGAACCCGTATTAAAAATGTTAATGTATCATTACATGCTTACTCTGACATTATACTGAGTAAAGTTTTCTTTTTCCTCCTGTTCTTTAATATACTGCTCAAATCCGTATTTAACACCTATCCAAATGCAATGCACTTGAATAATTAAAAAGTTTCAACATTTAACACGTAGCCGCTTCTTGATCGGGAGTTTGCATGCTATATATTTCCGTGCTACATGAGTACAGGTAGCGGCATCAAAGGTCATGTCAGTGCATCTCCTGGACACCACGCCTCTTCGCGTGTTGTGCTATTTTCTTTTGTGTGAACGTAATTACAAATTTTGTAATTCTTTAGACTGCAAAGAAAGGGGGAAGTAATTCCACCAACTATTGTATTCATTTTCTTGCTTTTAATTGTATTATCACCTTTGGAGACTTTGGTAAATTCCACTTAACTAGCTGCAATGGATAAAATTGGTGGTTTCAAGTACTGCTGCTGTTACTAATGTTGGCATTTAAATGTTAATTTCAGACTGAGGTTTACAGTAAACATGAAACAAGGGATTTTCTTTGAATGAACAATCTCAAACCAAAATTCTAAATACAGGAATCCTAGCACAGGATGTTTTTAAGCGCAGTGATTATTTCCTTTTAAAGACTTAACATTCCCTAAGTGATAGACTTTAAAGATTTATATGTGACAGTTGATTCATAATTCTCTACACTACAAAGGCATTTAAATGTTAACCACATTTTTATATGAGTCAAGTCAAAGCAATGATAATTACAGTATGATACAAAAGAACCTGAAATAAACTTCCAGCAAACCATATTGAATATTAACGCTGTATTAAGCCCCGAAAAGCTGGGTTAGTAAACTCTGGAATTTAGGTTGTATGCGACTTAAATGTAATGCAGGGCTTTTCTTCGAAGGAGAAGACTTCATTTCAAAGTTTGGGGTTTTATGAGGTATGTATTAATTCACTGGATTTTTATTAAATACATTTACATAGCATCACTCCAAAACCCAGCCTCAGATTACTTCTCTTCTATAGGCACATCTCTATGTAGGATTTGCTAAATTAACATTCCATATAAATTAATAGCCTTTTTTTGTGTTTGTTGTGTTGCAATCAGCAGTGTGATACTGCGTTGTGTCACAGGTCACATTTATTTGATTTCCATTTAGGAATGGTATCTGTACTACACACTAAATACGAGAAATGGCATGCTGAATTTCCCATCAAATACCTTAAATACAGACCTATTTTAGATGGATTTGTGTAAGCAAAACACATATATCTAATATAGGCGTGGGAAAGGAAAAGCTGGTTTGTTATATGCGAAAGCAAATTGGAGTAAATCAACCGCATCCGTGGGCTGTATAAGCAATACTACTCTGCTTTTCCCAGTACCATTTGGACAAAACAATGTTACTTTTTTATTTAAAGTGTTTTCTTCTCAACAAGGGGCCACCACTTCCCAATCTCAAAAACACGCCCCAGAATATGTTAATTAATTGTATTGTGTCTCTGAAAGAAAGAGGTTGCCAAATGCAATAAAAAAAAAAAAAAAAAAAAAAAAAGTCTTTCGATCAGCGAGCTCCGTTCCCACTGCTAGTTACCATCTAATTTCAATTCCACATATATCTGCACATAGGTACATTTCCTCTAGGTATGATTTTGACCATTAAAAACCGTCTGAGAGGGAAAGCCTAACGTGGCCACATAGGGTGTATCTGGGAAGCTTAACATTCCTGGCGAATTAAGCGCGCAAGCCTCGGATCACTTTTTGTCAATCTTACTATGGTACTTCAGAGTCGGGAATGTGGGTAATTTTTATATCGTGGTACTTCCCAATTAAAAGTAACAACAATGCTCCTTTGTGGAAAAAACTTAATATATGAAATATGTCAACACATTCCGCACAAATACAAAATAAAGAGCAATGAAGAATGCCAACAAACGGTCTCTCCCTGACTATTTTTTTTTAATCTTCCCTTTCAATAAGATAGTTTTCAAATAGCAATATATTGTTTTAGTAAATACAAGAGCATTAAATGTCCTTTTGAATGACGCTTTCTAAATTTGTAGTTACCTTTTGAAAATTGCCAAGCAGCAATCAAGAGCAAATTGCATCTCTGGAATACTCAAGTAGGAGAAGTAAACCAAACCAAACCAAACCAAAAATCTTTCTTTCCTCGATCTTAAAAGTTAATGCCTTTAGATATTACCAGGGTGGTGCTAGCCTACTAAATATTACTTGCGTCTTCAGCTTCCGAATAACATGGATGCTTTTTACAATCTAAACCAAATTGAGCTTTTATTTGGAGGAGTCCCACAAAAGCCTGCAAGTTTACAAAGAGTGAAAGAGAAGTCCCAAACTGTATTATCTTAAACAATGACTGCAAGCATGCAACTTCCCAAGTGTGCGTGGGGGGAGGAAAGTCAGAATTATTTTCAGCTAGGTGATAACCACAAATATCATCCTTCAACTTCTTGTACTTGCTGCTCATGATCTACACAAAATGATAATTTCTTGGCGATGTATTTAATAAAAGAAATAAAAATCTAGACAGCATTTTGTATCTTTTAAAATAAATTCTCAAGCACTTGGAGATAACTTGCTAAAAATAATCACAGTTCTCCTAGAAAGGATTTTCTTAAAATAACTAGTTCTCTAGAAATTCTTTCCTCATCACAAATACGAGCCCCTACCCATTTTAATTTCATCTTCCAGAAACAACGTGCAAAGATGTTTTTTTTTTCTCTTAGAAGATCAAGGGCACTTGTTGGAAATTTTCTTGAACACCAAGTTAATCAATTCTTCCTCTATGTAAATACACAAGAAACTTCAGGTCTGAAATGGCATACTAAAATAATTAAATTTCTACTTTTTTTTTGGGGGGGGGGGGGGGGGGCTTTGGAAATTTTCTTAAACACCAAGTTAATCAATTCTTCCTCTATGTAAATACACAAGAAACTTCAGGTCTGAAATGGCATACTAAAACAATTTAATTTCTACTTTTTTTTTGGG
>NW_009259584.1:748809-749075 GCF_000687185.1 Egretta garzetta
CAGCCGCCGGGTCCAGCGGAACGGCGCGTTCCTCGCCTCCGCCGGGCGGGAAACGGGGACGCCGGGATCCGGCGGGAAACGGGGACGCCCGGCACGTGGGGAAGGGAGCGGGAGCTGCAACGCGACGCTGAGGAAAAACCACGGCTTGATTTAAATAATTGCATAATATTAGGATTTAACTTATAAATGTTTACATTTGTGTGATTTGATCAACGTCATGTCTGATTTCCTTAAAGCCACTGACAGGCTGCTTTAGCGCGCGAGAT
>NW_009259584.1:750368-751464 GCF_000687185.1 Egretta garzetta
GGCCGCCGCACAGCCTCCGAGGGTAAAGTTTAAGCGAGTCCGGTCCCCCCCCGCCCCGCCAGCCCCTCGCAACAAGACTCAAACGGGGGAGGAAAACGTGAAATGTTCACACGGAGAAGTGGTTCCCTTTGTTCTTTCATTGTTTCTTCCCGAACTGGCGGACACGAGGACACGCGCTTACCTTCTCTCCTTTTTGCTCCCAAACGCGCGCGTTCCCATCGGCTGTAAAATGCACGGTCCACCTTGGGGGCGACTACACATGTCGGGAGAGTTTGTATTCCATTCTTTTTTTCCCCTCTCTGCTCTTTTTTTTTTTTTTTTTTTTTTTTAATAAGATTAAGTTGCCGAGCACGTTGTTGCAAGCGGTAGCCCCCCGCCTTGGTGAATGGTCACGTTTAGGACCCTCCAAGTCCATCCTAATTCTGCCAGCAGAATTGCGGGTATTGGAGATCTAAACTTTCAAAGGGAAAGGGCCCGCGTCTATCTACCAGACCTGAGAACGCACCCGGTTCCCCGCTCACTTCCACAAAACGGGCATAAACGTTTCGCCCCAGACAACTCGGTGAAACACACGTTTTGAAGCTTGACTGTAGCAAAGCTGTGCCCTCAGACGGGGTGAGCTAAAAGCAAACTGGCGTGAAGAAAAGCTACCTCGGTGTATTCCGCAGCGGGGATCGTTTCTGCCTGGAGTTTAAAACAAATAAATAAGAGCATCGTATAGAAATATTAAGCATAAAGTTTAAAGGAAAACAACCCCTGAGAGGAACGTGCTGCCCAGGGCGGAATGGAGAATCACGGCTTTGCACAGTGTTCCTTTCTCGCAGAAATTACTGCTTTTCGGTTTTTTTTGTTTTTTTTTTTTTTCCCCCGTGCGACCGAGGCAGGGGAGAGGAACCCGGTTTCTGCTTTCTCTGTAGCCCAGCAGGTGTTTCGCACCCAGCCGCACGGGCAGTTCCCCCCCAAACCTGCCTTTAATCTGATTATGACGAGATTTGCTGATACAATGAATATTTGAAATGATCCTTTGCGTCTTAGCGAGCGGGATGCATTCTCAGGCTCCCGTTTCCGAGGCTCCCCGCCGCAGAGGGGAGAGGAG
>NW_009259584.1:751501-757866 GCF_000687185.1 Egretta garzetta
AAAAAAAAAAAGATGATGCAGGCGACCCAAGTAATTGTGGGACCGGGAGTGCGTGTTGTCTCCCCCCCTCCTCCTCCCCCTCCTCCCTACGTGGCCTTAATAGCAAACTGGAGGGCCGGTTTATTTCATAGGGCCATATTCTAACCAAGAAGGTAAATAGGGAGTCGTGGGGGGAGAGGGAGGGAGGCAGGCAGGCAGGCAAGCAAGCAAGGAGGGAGAGGGGCTTTCCTTTGATAGCGTTTAATTGGAATTGAAACATTCTGGGGCTGTAAACATTCTTTATTTATTCAGCACACATAAGCGGGCATTGTTTTATCGCCATCGTGATTGCGGTGGTGTCCTTTAAACCGACTGATAGCAAAGGAGATAAGGGAATGTGCCTGTAGCTCCAGATCAAATCGCTGGCTCTCCCCTCTCCCCGGGTCACCAGGATCCACACGGTCCTTGGAGATGAGGAGCGCCGGAAGATTGCGGCCTGGCCATCCCTTACGTCATGAAAGTGATTTGTACCACATTGCTAATTTGGTGCAATTCATAACCTCCTGGTCTCCTATGTTTGCAACTGCTTTTCAGCTTGTAGGGTATGTTTTTTAGGATGTAGCTCCCTAGTGCAGAAATTAAAGAGCGATCACCTATGTGCGGGAGAGGATCTTATTTTCCCAATGTTTGTTGCTTTACCTTTGTCTAATTAAAAATGCAAACTTTTAGGATCCTTTCAGAACAAAGCCTCACCAAATCCCCTTTACGTCCAAGGATTTGCAAATTTATAAAGGCTGCATTGAATTCAGCATGGGTCAAGGGGCAAAAAAAGGGTAGAAGGTCACTGCATTTTGATTATGGGTCAGTAAACAACATGGCATGTAGTATGTGTCCAGAAACTCCTGCTAAAAAGTATTTTAAAACTACCAGGAGTATCAAACTCAAGAAACAGTCTTAGCTTAGTGGTGATTATAAATTGCACAAAATTCTAGCGGGCAAGTGACACCCCACAGAAGAAATACAACTTAAAAAGCACTTAGCAGAACTCTGCATTGCTGCTTTGTTTAAAAAGAAAAAAAAAAAAAAAGAAAGAAAGAAAGAAAAAAGAAAAAGGAAATAAAAGAAGAAAAACCCCAACCCTCAAACTCCTAGGCATAAGAGTGTTAGCCAGATTATGATTTTTTTTTCCAGACTGGTGGTTGGCATTTCTTTGTCCTATGCATTTAGGAGATTTAGTTATAGATTCTGATCTGTTGTCCTGCTAGAATTTACGGCAAATTTTAGGTACTTCAGTCACATTTGGCTGACTTTAAAATAGCAGAAGGATCCTATTATACTGTTCTTTGACCCTATTATATTTACGTTACTGGACTCTTTGTGATAGCCTCTAGCTGCTTTCTATCTGCGTCCTCCTTGAGCAAAATATGCCCAGCAGTATCTAAAAGCAGAGTACAGGATTAGTAAACAAGTTCTCATTTGAAATATATATTTCTGCCCAGCATCGTGAAAGCAAAAGGTTTATTTAATGCTTCTCAATACCTGAAGATGTGGTCCAGCACTTAACAAATAATAATAAATAATAATAATACTCTAATAATGTGGCAATCCTAGTGTGAAAATGCACATGACCTCTTAGGTTTTCCCGAAGATTTTCAAAAGAATTCTCCCCATTAGTACAACTGCTGGTGGACATCGCTGTTGCATTTCCCAACGAAACGTTTAAAAGACTGTAAATGGTGTGTGCATTACTTCATTGCAGAAGGAAGAGGTCAGGCTGAATTGCACTGGTATTTAAACATAATCATGCTATGAAAATAAATCAAAACATCACGTAAAAGAAGTATTTTAAATGTTACATGCATTTTCTTTCTGGAACAATGTGGTTAAGCACTTCCCCGCGAGCATATATATTTTAACACAAGTTTACAAAAATGAAAGTATACAATTTCCAATAAATGGGAATAGGTCTGCAGCGAGGCATTATGAATATTATTTTGCTCTTTCTTTGCTAATGAGGTTTATCCTTCGGCCAGACAGCTTCAAGACTGAAATACTACTGACTATGGAGTGTAGATTGCAGATTGCACGCTACTCAACGTGAAAAGGAGCACGTTTGATTGATAGTCTGCGTGTGTGTGTGTGCGTGCGCGTATGTGTGTGCGCCTATACACACAACTCTCTGTAGTTGCATGTATATGCATATGGCAAAAGCGGGCATCTCTGGGCATCCTTATCTTAAGAAATGTGAGACAAATATCCATCCCTTTAATCATGTTCATCTTTGATCACCAGCAAGGGTGACACAGTCCACAAAATTAACAAAGAAACTCCCTTGCTTTTGAGAGATAGCTACATATACATCTGGGTCTGCACACACATGCACGACGTACACATGAACATGCAGGCATACGCCCCGGCTCCCAGTAAGTAAATTATTGCATAACTTTTCATGTAATTGATACCAGGCACCTTTAATTTTTCATTTTCATTCTTTTGGCCAGCTTTCACATTAACAATCCAAGCCGTAAATGTTGGTGGCTATTGATCGCAATCCCCTGTGTGCGTGCAAATCCATTTTCAAGTCCCTTGCCTTTAACATGCGTGTGCAAGGGGCCTCTGCCGGCTCTTTACCAGGCTCTGCCCCCTGGCCTGCTTGAAGACGACCCCGGATACACAACGTGCGCTGATGGCCAAGGGAAAGTGCACACGCACACCCCCACACCCCCCCAAAAAACCCCAAACCACACACACACAAAAAAAAACCCCAAAACGATGGAGAAGTAGAGAAACAAGAGGTCTCCGTGTGAGATGTGGAGGAAGGTAGGCGGCCGAAAGTGCATGTGGAAGCCCACGGCGGGGACGCGCTGGGAAAAATAATGCATTTTTTAAATAGCTGCCGGATGCCACTGCCAGGCTGTCACCGGGCGTACGCGGGCGCGCCTGCCCGCGGCTTCCCCGCCTGCCGCCGCGGGCGTGGGTTTACACGGGGAACCCAACCCAGCCGGACTACCTGGCAAAGAAAGGACTTTTCAGCCCACCGGGGGGGTCGGTAACGTCTTCCGAGAGGCTTTCTCGGAGTTTACCGTTCCCCCACTGTTGACTCCATAGCCTTAACCTTAAAGCAGGGGGAGGAGAGCAGTGGGGAGGGGGTGGGGGTGTTGGCAGCATATAAGTACATCAGGAGGAATTTTTAAACGGCCTTATTGTCTCTCGCTCTAGAAAGCCCACGGATGATTTCTTTTTAGCGCCAGCAGCTGTTTTCTCTCGCAACTTCGCTCCCAGCCTCCCTCAGCGTGTACCAGGGTGCCTCTCGCAGGAGCGAGGAGGAGGAAGGCGAGGCTGGGGGACCGGGAGGCGAGGCGAGGGAAGGCGAACTCCGCGGATGGTCTGAGCCGCGCCGAGGCATTGTTCCCCGCTGCCTCCCGGTTACGTTCAAAGGGCTGAAATATCACGAGATCCACCCAAGGATCCTTTTCTAATTCGAGGGACAAAATGTAATTTGCCGTAGCTCTGCTTTCTCGGATGGGAATACTATCCCCGGGTTTCAAAGGGAAGGGCCGGGCACCGCCGTCCGCGCACACATGGATTAAGTTGAACAGCGGCGATCGCATCTGCGCCGAGAGCAACAGTAGGTCCAGGGCTGACTTTTTCAGACCTCAGCCCTCCGAGTTGGAGGCTCCCTTGAATAGACTTCCTCCACTCCCGGATGCACTTCTCCAAATTCCCGCTTCTCTCTAGAATTCCTGCGAAACCGGGGGCTCGCCTGCATTTCGCCTTGGCGTGCAAAAGCTGCGTTTTGGCAGAGCGATTATGCGCTTTCTTTCGGCTGTACCTGACGGGGTAACACGAACTCCACGCACCATATTGCCAATACGCGGAGTGGATATTGACGTTTGGGATTGAAGATTCTTTTTTTTTTTTTTTTTTTTTTTTTTTCCCCCCCCCCCCCCCCGTCGATTTTTTGCCAAGTCCCAGAAATATGAGATGTCTCATTAATCTCACGGATATGTCTAATTCTGGATGTGCAGTGATACATAAAAGTGCTCGTGTTTGTATCCAGCGGAACACTGGATGCACGGCAGAGATTGGTGATTTTTTTTTTTTTTTTTTTTTTTGCAGCGCCTAACGTGCAAACCGCAAGCAGCATCATTTTAACGTGAGAAGGGGAGAGGCACGCAGCTATCGCAACATTTGCAAAACCCTCGTTCCTGACACTCGAATAATTTAACGTTCCTAAGAAGAGGTTAAACCCTCGTGCTGCTTCTTCAAATTGATTTTAAGGGGCTGCTATAAATGGAACATCAAAAAGCTGCGGCAGGGCTGCTCCGAGCGGAACATGCAAACTGCGAGCCAGAAGCATCCTAGCTCGTTGCAATATCGTACATTGTGTGTGCCAGCACTTTTTTGTTATTACGTAAAGGCTCTTGGAAGCACCTTGGATATTTTACATTCTCCTTTCTCTGCTGGAAGCAATCAGCACGCAGGAATCCTGACGTGGGCTCTGGGACCATAGGACATTCCAGCTCGTGATCCAGCACGGTTAATTGTGAAAAGTGTATACATTTCTGGCTTATCTATGCTTTGTTATGGGTCTGACGTGAGCCCACGTCCTCCTCCCCCCTCCCGCAATATTACAGGCAGATTTTCAGTTGAAAGTGTTACAGTATCTCGGTGCAGGAACCCGTGATATTCAGACAGAAAAAAAAAAAACAACAAAAAAACCCCAAAAAAACCCCAAACCAAACCTTAGTCCCCGGCTGTAAAAAGCTAATTAAGCAGAAGAGGAAAATCAAGAGAAACTCGAAAATGTAAGTATTCCCTCTCGTTAACAAGCGAGCATTTAACTTTGGAGCCTCAGAAAGGGAAATACCAGGCTGTTCTGCACGTTTTCGCTAAGCTTCATTTTCCACACAATGCCGAATAAAATGCTAGTTTAAAGCGGCTACGTTACCGAAGGATTTTCCATCGCTACGATCAGACTTATGTCCTTTAAATTCACGGCATGCACAAAAGAGCAACGTTTGTCCAAAACAGGCTAAAAAATATACGAAACGACAGGGGAAAAGGCATGCGAATCTTCCTCGGAAGCTAGCGGCGAGGAAGTCTGAGAGGTCTGAGTGTGTTTGAGCTCGGATTGTTTAATAGAAAGATTTATATACTAACTGTATTATTTACTTTGGGAGGGGAGGTGGCAGTATAAGGGTATGCTAATTAGCGGGAGATTTTTTGGGGGAAGGGGTGGAATATCAATTTTTATTGCATCACCTGTCAGGAGTGTCCAATCAGCGTTGGCTTTAGGGGAATTAATTGATGAAGGTGTCTCCGGACGAGCTCACTTCACTCTGTCATTTTATTTGTAGCTAAAGCAGCGGCGGGAATAGCAGCTGCATTTCTTTTCTCTTCCTCCCTTCACATTCCATTATCATAGTTTCCAATGGAAAAGCAGGGAATGAAAGGGAACAGGTACTGATCTTCAGCAGCAACTTAGAGAAACACTTTGGCAAACCTGATTTTTAAGATTATATATTGATTGTAGCCTCACGGTATTTTTTTAATTTATTTTTTTTTTAATTTTGTCTAAAGTTTGGCACTTCATTCACCAGGAATAACAGCCTTTGTTATATTTTATTAGCAGGATGCCTTGAGACAAATACAGCATCTGGCTGAGGATTGTGTGTGTGTGGCTTTTTCTTTTTTTTTCTTTTTTTTTTTCCATCTCTCTCTCTCTCTCTGCAAATGCTGGGAATAATTTAATTCACGAAATGGGAGACCTGAAGTCGGGTTTTGAAGAGGTGGATGGCGTGAGGCTCGGCTACCTCATCATTAAAGGAAAGCAAATGTTTGCACTCTCCCAGGTTTTTACAGACCTGCTCAAAAACATCCCGCGAACTACCGTGCACAAGCGAATGGATCATTTAAAAGTAAAAAAGCATCACTGCGACCTGGAGGAGTTGAGGAAACTCAAAGCCATCAACTCCATCGCTTTCCACGCCGCCAAATGCACCCTGATCTCCAGAGAGGACGTGGAAGCCCTTTACACATCCTGCAAAACCGAACGGGTCCTTAAGACGAAGCGGAGGAAAATAAGCCGGGCGCTGTCAGCCGCCGACCTCCGGCCGGAGCTCGCCCCCGCCGACCCCTTCTCCGGCTTCTGGAAGGAGAACAAACTTTGGCTGGGCTTGAACGACTCCCCCCGGCCCCTGCTGCCCGTCAGGAGGAAAGCGCTGCGCCCGGGGGACGCAGCCCTGCTACCGGCCTCTCATCTACCTCACATTTTTAGTAAATACACTGGCCGCAGCTACCCAGAAATCGCCCGGGCGCCTTGCAAACCCCCCGCAAACTATGAAACGCCGCCGGCGGCGGGCAGCTGCGCGCCCCTCCGCGCC
>NW_009259584.1:758450-764129 GCF_000687185.1 Egretta garzetta
TGCTCCGGCGGCCTGGGGAGCTGCTTCGCGGAGATAAGAGATGATAGGGTATCCGAGATCACATTCCCACACTCTGAATTTTCCAGTAATGCCAAGAGTACTGACCTAACAATTAACTGTGTTGCAAAGGGGGCCTCTTCACCTAGCCCAAAGACAAACAATGCATTTCCACAACAAAGAATACTCAGAGAGGCAAGGAAATGCCTTCAAGCAACTACTACACACCGTGCAGATAACAACACAATAGCTGCTAGGTTCTTAAATAATGATTTTTCATCAGCGGCAGCAAATTCAGAGAAAGATTCCAAAATCCCTCATTGTATTGAATTTGCCACGGATTTGCCCTCTTTACAAACTGATCCCGAGGAGGATGCTGCTTCTCCAGGGGCAGCAGCAGCAGCTGAGCTCCAGTGCACTGATACAGGCAATAAGGCATTGCCATTCCTGCACAGCATTCAAATCAAAATAGAGGACAGCAGTGCGAACGACGAGTATGAGCCTGACCTTACAACACATAAGCTAAAGTGTGAGTGCAATGATACTAAGGATGAGTTTTACGGTGTGACTGAGAGTAATACCCAGGACGCTTTATTAACAGCCAAGGAAGATTCTGCATGCACTGAGAAAGAAACCACTTCCTTAAACCCGCTGACTCAGAGTCAGGTCCTCTCATGCACTTTAGGTACTCCAAAACCTGAGGATGGGGAGTATAAATTTGGAGCAAGGGTGAGAAAAAATTACAGGACACTGGTTTTGGGAAAGCGACCTGTACTGCAGACTCCTCCAGTCAAACCAAATTTGAAATCAGCTCGAAGCCCACGTCCTACAGGTAAAACCGAGACACACGAAGGAACACTGGATGATTTTACAGTTAACAATAGACGAAAAAGGGTAGCCAGCAATGTAGCATCAGCAGTGAAAAGGCCATTTAATTTCCTGGCAAATTTTCCCTGTCCACCATCACTAATTATTGGCAAGGATGGGGATTTGTTGCCAGCTTATTCCTTAAACACCACTAAGGATTCCCAACCACCTCACAAGGCCCATCCTGTATGGAAATGGCAGCTGGGCGGTTCTGCAATACCTCTTCCACCTAGCCACAAATTCAGGAAATTTAATTAATAAAATAGTTTGGAAAATATTTTCTTGAACCACCTTTAACTTTCCTACGTTTTTTAAACTCTGCAGGATGGTTTGTACAAGCCCATTAATGCTATACACACTTTTGGAATCCTGTTTTATCACATTGTGAAGACAGAAACCGGATTACTATTTTCTTGACCATTACAACAGTGGTTTTTTGCTTTGTTTTGGGTTTTTTATTTTTTTGGTTCTGTTGCATTTGGGTTTTGGTTTTTGGTTTTGTTTTTTTTTTTGGTTACATTCCACAGAGTACTTCAGGCTAAAGACTCAAGTTAAACTCAGTTATTATGGTAGAGCTGGAACACTTTACTGTTTAAATGCTAATAATGCACCAGTACCTCAATTCAACTGCTGCAAATAAATGTCAAAAGGTTGAATAATAAATATTAGAATGAGCCATTAAATTTATGCACTAGATTTCGAAAATGGAAGTCTAACTGTTAATTCAGTTAAAGTTTGTTAAGTTACATGGTTGCACAGTAAGGGTTCACTATAATTCAATGTGGCAGCAGCCTACTTTTCGGGAGCTTTGTTTTCGGGTGCAGGGGTGTCTTTTTCGAAGAGCAGTTGCACTTACTCCTTTTTCTCTGGTTTGGAAAGGCTGGGGTCCGCCTGCGACCCCAGCGCTGGGAAAAGCTGCCTCATCTGAAACCAGTAAATAAATGTGGAATTCTATTTTTGGTAAAAGGGTGTCTTTTTACTTGTACAGCCACTCTTTCAAATTGGGAAGCCTTTTTGTTTCACCCAGAGGTCTTAAATAAGGTTACTGTTACCCACTAATGTCATACTTAAGTTGTGGTCTGAACATGCCCCTTACAAACTTGCAAAGCAACTAAAATATTTGCCCGGCTAGCAGTACAATTTATGGTCCAGCCCCTCACGCTGGCTGGAGGAAATAGCAAAGCAGTAAATACAACACAGAAAGTGAAACGAGAGGCCGTAAGTGGAAAGAATACACAAAACGAGAAGACCATGTTATTCATAGCTTTTTGGCACCAAAACTCAGGCAATTCAACCGTGTTACACTTCCCGGTTCTATCCTCATCTCTTGAAATTTGTTGTCGTGGGTTGGATTTTGTTTTTTTTTTTTTTTTTTTTTTTGCCACGCCATCCTCTCTATGTAGCAGAAACATTTCTACTGCACGTGACAATCAGAGGCAATTATCTATATTTGCACTTAATATCGAAATAGTCAAACAGGCAGACTTCTAGAGTCTGGCCCTCGGTAAGACATGCTGGTATAATATATTGTGATGATGGAAGCAGTAAATCAAAATTATGGAAATTTGCACTGTTGAAAAGCATGCTTTAGCTTTATTTTCAATTAAAAACACTGTTTAAAAAAAAATTCCTGATTCCATACACTTTGAATTATTGCAGAGTTATCCGTGGTTTCCTCTCCGTTTGTAAGTTCACTGTTTTTATTTGGAGGAAATACGCTTCAAGAGGGATGGGGGAAGGACTCCCTTGCGGGGGGAGGACGGGTACAGCAACTCTGAAAACAGCCTGAAAAGTTTGCAGCTTGAGAAAGGCAGTTCTAATTGAGTTGCTGAATCAGCAGAGTTTAGGATGAATAATTGCTGGTTTCTTTCTTTGGATTAGCATTTTATTTATACTAGATCATTCCCAAATTAAATTTTAAGGATTCCACTCATCGATCAATCCCGGGAGAATAATTTATCGTAAATCAAAAAAGGAAAACAAAGCAGCAATGTAATGTTTACTGTGTGACTCAAAGTCAACATTTCTGATGGCAATCCGCTGCCCGGGTTCCCCCCCCCCCTTTTTTTTTTTAATTCCTGCCTTTTGTGATGCCCTCTCCCAACCCCTCGTGTCTCTCGATATTCCAAGCAGTCGCTGACTGGTTTCAGCTCTGTTTACTATATCCACACCGTAGTTTTCCTCTCATCGTAAAAGCCCTGGTCTAAGAATACCTGCGGCCAAATATATTTAGAAAGAGTAAACAATTGCCTTTCTTCCGAGTTACCCTTCCCCCTGCCAGCGCAGGCACAGGCACAGGCACAGGCACAGGCACAGGCACAGACCGCATCGCTTCAGACTGCCAATTGCAAAAGGTGCACGCTGCATACTTCACTGCCCTGCCAAAATTACGAGGGTCGTGAAAAATCTGCTTACCGAAGTTGTTCGGAGATGAATGTTTACATTCGTGTGTTTAGAGCAGCGCGGATGACGGCCTTATTCCCAGAGAACTGCGAATACGTACAAAATGTACTGCTCAGGAAAGCCCCCCGCTCTGTTGGAAAGCCGTGTCTGCTTGACAAAGGTCTTCCCTTGACCAAAAAGAAAAAAAAGAAAGGAAAAAAAAAGTTAAAAAAAAAGAAGAGCCAAATCCAAAAGCTACAAAGGTGCAATATGCAAACTTGAAACCTAAAATTTCGCCTTGTCAATTAAACACCGTATCGCTTTCAAAGTGACTCCATCCCCTGACCCTGTTTACTTCCAATTAGAGATATGCTGATTTGGCCAGGAATTGTAAATTACAGAGGTGCCTTTTCAGGTTCCCGAAATAATCCTGGGAAGGGGGGAGGGGGAGGAATAAGCATAAATTTATACCAAATAGGCTCTGCAGAGTTGAGGATGTGAAATATGGCACCCAGCCCTGCCAGCGGCCCAGGAGCCCCAGGCCCGGGAGCGGAGCAGGGAGGGCCCTGGGCCCGGCACCCACCGGGCACCCCCGGCACGCTGCTCCGCCGGGGTCCCGTCCAGGCAGGCAACGTCAAAAGGCAAGAAGTTAAACAGCCAAATAATTTTCACACGTGTACACCTCAGTTTAGTGCAAGCCACTAACAAGGACATTCGTGGTTTTACTACCGTTGGAGAAATTAGCTAGGTACAATAACCCACTGGGGGGAAAAAAAAAAAAAAGGAAAAAAAAGAAAGGTATTCTTTCAAATTCTGGTAGTTTGGTAATTGTTTCTGATGGCATTGTAATTATTTATTGCGAGCAGAGTTCATTATCATTTCAGCCTTAATAATACAAAGTCATATCACTGAGTGACGTAAAAATAACCGATTATCTCCCACAAAGGTAAGTTCTAATAACGAGGAAAAACAAAGGTTGCTCACTCACAAGTGAGCCAGGTTACCATTTTGTTGTAATGTCTACAGGAGATAAAACTTAAAATGTATTCGCAATGAACTGCCACCATTTTCCAGTTCCTGGCGTACACAAAAATCAGCAGAATTTTCTAGAGGAAAAAGCAATCGAGGGAAGCGCATGTACTTTATGGACTATAGCCCATAGGTATTTGCCACAAGTAGAGTTCACCGGTAAATTTATTGGGAAGATTTCTGCCGCCAGATGGAAGACAAAAGAAAGTTTTGGACTATGTTTAATTCTCTAGAGCATTAAAAAGGGAACACGTGTAATGCCTTCAGAAAGGAGGTGTATTGCCTTAAAAGATGTAACTTGCCATTTACAACAACTTACTTTAAGAAGTGATTGTTCCAGAACCTACACTTACTTGACTACAGTGGGATATTCTCTTTACTGGTTGTTTATTTAAAACGCCACTACTAGCAATAACGCAAAATAGTGGTAGCTGTTGTATGAAGTTTGCTGTTGAATCAATTCGCTTGGTGGTTTTTCTTACATGGTCTCTCTGATCCTTTTCCCTCTAACAGATTTAGTTGCCAATAAATTAAAAGTTTCTGCAGAAATGTGAGCGATGCTATCATGTTTGTGTTTGTCACTGTTCACACGTGCGAGCGGTTGAGACAGGGAAGGGTAAGAAAGTGGCATTTTCAACACACGGTGGTAATCTGCAGGGAAATATTCCACAGATGCAGTATGTGAGAGAACACAAAACACGGATAACGTTGTTAATTGTGGTTTTTATGGTTAAAGAAGATTGCTGGAAAGAATATGTAATGGCTCGTCCTGGGATCTACTTGGTCAGCTTGGAAGTACAAAAGGCGGGCGAGCGCCTGAAAATGAAAAGCCCTGGCTGGCCAAACGAGGAGGGAGGCACTGGGATCTACCTTGCTAAAGTCACGCTTGCAGCCACTACCCATTTCCCCGGTGTTTAGCCCGGCCACAGCGCTTAAAGAAAGCGCGGTGTAAGAGCTCCAGGGCCAAGCGCGGGGCTGCGGGCTGCAGGGCGGCCGGGGCCCGGGCACAGCCTGCCCGAAAGCCTTGGGGAAGGGACAGCGAACCGGCCCTGGGCCTTCCGCCTCGCATTTTTTCACTGCGCTGATATAATTATTTGCCGTGCCCTAGGCCCCTCTCTCTCCCCCTCTCCCTTTCACTCCGAGGCGGCCTCACAAGCCCCTGCTTTAAAAGGCCCGAGATGTTTTGCATGAGGCGCTCACAATAGGGGTTGAGAGAATTGACAGTTTCAAAAACAAGGCGCCCTGTCCTTTCCAGATGCCGAGGACCCCTCTCCCGCACCATCTCTCGTTTGCTCCTCGCTGCTGGTGGCTTTATCCTTAGCATTGCAAATATACGGCAACAGCTGTGTTTGTAAACAGGGGGGGAGGCCGGCGGGAGCCCCGCCACCGCCGCCGGCCCTGCTC
>NW_009259584.1:764709-765051 GCF_000687185.1 Egretta garzetta
CCCCCGCGGAGCCGGCCCGGGGAGGGGACGGGGAGCGGGGTCAGCGCAGAAAGTGCAACAGGGCTGTTTGCTCTTGCGTCTAAAATGCAGTCGGGGCTGTAAAGCGTGTGAAATTACGCACTGGTCTCTTAAAGAGTGGCTAATTTATAGTAAATAGCGAGGGCTTTGTAAATGGCTTTATTATGTTGTTTCTTGTTAATTGTTGAGAAAATCCCCATTGTTGAGTGTGAATGGCTTTATGGGCTAACCCGGTCTCCGGTGCAATCCAGGGGCAGTAAATGGCCGCTCCGCTAATGTGGCCCCTCGCGAAAAGCCGGCACCAGCCGCGGTGACCTTTGGGCG
>NW_009259584.1:766103-766371 GCF_000687185.1 Egretta garzetta
CCGGAGGGACCGGGAGGCAGGCAGTCCCCCGCCGCCGGGAGGTAAACGCCGTTTCACCGAAACGCCTCCCCGAGTGCACGTGCCTGCATATTATAAAATACAAATCGCGATGAAATGTAAATTCCACTCTAGAAACTTATATTGGGCTATTCTCTTTCCTGAAATCTCTCCCCCTCTGATTTCGCTATTAGGAGAAATCCCCCTGGGTTTAAAGCACTTGTTTCACGGATTTCTGTACAGCCCACATCTGTTGGCTTCCCCCTCCGCG
>NW_009259584.1:766802-767838 GCF_000687185.1 Egretta garzetta
CTCCTGGGTTCTGCTCGCCGTGGCTGCCGGAGCAAAGCCCCAGCTCTCCTGGACCACCTCCCGCCTCAGCAGCGCGTTTGCTGGGACTTAGAGAGTCTTTGTGCGTGTGTGGAGATGCGTGTGAAGGGGGCTGCGAGTGTTAAAACTGCCACATAACCTGTGCGAACATATGTTTTATATTTACCCGCGATGCTTTTGTATTCCCGGGATGCGGGGGTAAGCCTGCCCGGGACAACAGCAAACCCAGAAATATTATCTAGTAAACCGCATTAAAAAAAAGAAAGGGGGGTGGGGTGGGGTGGGGGAGGGAGTCGCTCGCTTTTGGAAATGATCGTTTCCATTTACGTGGACGTGAGGGTTTGCGCAAGGGCAAATAGCGATAACGTGCTATTCCGTGGACGGTTTTCCAGACCATTTGAAAAACTTTACTGTGTCTGCTGCGGATGTTTGAAGTAGCACATTATAACCAGAAGAAGGATTTTCAGGTTGTTTCCCTCTATGACATAATCGTCCCCGTCAAAATCTGGCTAAGTTCGCCGGAGGGAAAAAGATGTTCATGCTAAATGATGTGGGAGAAGAAAAGAGGGAACGGCGTTTAATACGCGCTATAAAATAATGTCAGATCTCCCCGGCTGTGATCTCGCAGTCTCTCTTACATTTTAGGGGAAGTTTATAAATGGTTTCCTGGGGTTTACAAATTTTGCTAGTAAAATCTCATTAATTCCATTATGATTTCTGTATCCTTCTCCCGTAAAGGAGCCTGTAAAATGTATTAATTCTACACAAGCCCTGCCATTCATCAAGTCCGTGAACATTCGCGTTTTCCAATCTGACTGCGCCGAGGCCGATAAATAGCAAGGCTCTCCCGACAGTCGCGGAGCTCTCCCGCCGCCGCGCAGAGCCCTCGGCGGGGTTTGCTCCCTCCTGGGAAGGCGAGCTGCTGCAGAGGGGCTGGAAATCAGGCGAACTTTGTAAAGCGCACCTGAAAGTTGGGGAGCTTTATACGTTGTTTGCATTGCTCGTGGGGGAAAAAAAA
>NW_009259584.1:768030-768630 GCF_000687185.1 Egretta garzetta
GGGTTTGGGTGGGGGCCCGGGCCGAGCTGCTCTGCCTTCACAAAACCTGCAAACCCGAGCTGCCCTCCAGCCAAAATTTACTGCTTGCATTTGGTTTAGCAACGTCGATGGCGTCTGATCGTTTAGAAAGACGAACTACATAAACATCTGATAGTTTGTATTAGAATCAAGCTCAGTGACAATTGCACAGAGCTGGTTTTAATTTTATTCCAAAGTGTTTACACATCGACATATGGTAAATTTGTCTTCACCGAGAAAGTTAAGAATCAATAGCGTTAATAGCTTTGCATAGACATGATAGCGATTAACATTTCTGCATCTCTACCAGCCCAAGGTTCCAGAAGATAAATGCTTGGGTGCTAAAAGGAAAGGGGGTGTCCATTGCAGGTTAACCGGCTGCGCCCGCAAAGGTGCTTAGAGGTTTCTCGTAGGCACCGCCGAGTTCGGCAGCACCCGCTCGCTCGCTCTGCTGACGGGTGTAAAGAAGTAGCAGCGCCTGGGCTCCGCTTTTATCTTTATTTTGCAATGCTTTTGCTCACCAGTACCTGCAAAGCTCACGCCTGAAGAAACAATCGGCTTTTTCCCCGCGCGGGGGACACG
>NW_009259584.1:768703-769971 GCF_000687185.1 Egretta garzetta
AGCGCTTGCCGGGAGCCCCCCTCGCTCCGAGGGCAGCGGGAAAAGCAAAGCTACCGAGCCCGCTCCCCAGGTCACGCTTGCTGTCGAGGTGCCGCAGACCCTTCGGGGTACTCCCCGGTTTTCCCCAGGGATGTCCGGCGACCTCCAGTCGCAGCAAGACGGGGTGGCAAAACCTGGGCTGTGCCGGGGCATTTTCTGCTAATCGAGGACACGCGCCCAAAGAGACCATAGAACTATATATTTATGTCTATTAAAAAAGCAACAACAACCATCATCCGCAGGAGTCATCGACATTTGCAAACGCTGCTAACGCGGCGATTTCCCCCAACATTGAAGGACTGTTATGTTTAATTTTCAGGTATTGCTTTAGGAAGATCGTGAAATCACGTAGGAACTCTAAGGCTAACCCAATCTACAGATGTCTGTGCACGTCTCTAAGTCAAACAGGTCAAATATTTTTTAAACACGCATTTACCGAGAGGGGGAAAAAAAAAAAAAAAAGGCATCTAAGCTGGAAACCTGTGGGGGCATAACAAAAGGAAAGAGGCCAGAAAGAAATATCCCACAGTGGATTACAAGGTTATGGGACAGGTCACTATAGGAAAGTTAAACAAAAAATGAAGGGTACATTATAGAAACCTCACGTAATTAAAAAATAGTTAGTTCCAATGTTGTAGTTGAACCCTCAGATATTTGTTGAGTTTGTTGATCGAGTGCCTGTGAATTTATTGGGAGTTTATTCTGTTAATATACCTTTATTTACCCGGCGTTTGATTTTTCACATAATTAGAAAACTGACCGCAGCCTTTAATGACTGTGTGTTTAATGAAGACTATCATTATTTTACACCGCAGACAAATGTACAGGACGAGCTGTTATAGGAGGGGACGTAGTCAGACGAGAAATAAACCCAGTCTTATAGAGAGAGGACTCTAAAACGGTAATATATTAAATATTGCAGCGATCGATTTCAATACCCTGAGTGGACACGGGAATAAAAATTCACCCCCAAGATGAAATGAGTAGGAATTCTTTGTTGGGAGGGGAAAAAAAAAAAAAAGCGCGATTTTTTTTTTTCTTTTGCAGATCCTTTTTGTTCAGGTTAGAGGAGGGCCGAGCGAGCATCTTTCAAGCTCTCGGGTCCCGGTTTGGGATATAACCCTAAAGGTTAGCCGCCTCTCAATGGCGTTTCTCCCTGGTAAAAAGATGGGTCTTTGTCCGAAGAGAGCCGGATTAAATATCAAGCCCGGCTCCGGTGCGCGGGACGG
>NW_009259584.1:770409-771643 GCF_000687185.1 Egretta garzetta
AGGGTGCGGGCGGTAGCGGGGGCTGAGGCTCGGCAGGGCAGCGGCCAGGGGCTCGGGTTTGCTCCGCTCCCGCTCGGCTACGGGGGAGAGGAATTACATCCCAGAAAACGTGAACCTGTTGACTGCCACGTCTCGAGTGAAAGGGCCGGTAGCCTTTTACATTCCCAAACCTATGAAGTTGGGATGCCATCGCTGGGCCCCTGGATTCACCTGTCACTGCAATCACTGCCCCCGAGCACTGACAAATATTCACAATAAAAGAGTGAAAGGGTCTCTTAAGGTTCACTGATTTGTGTGTAGAACTTTGGAAAACTGCAAACAAGCGAGAAAAATTGTCCATTCTTGTGAAGGGAAATACAAGTTTGCACTTAACCGTTCAGCGACAAAACCCGAGGACCGGCCAAAGAGCCGGTGACATACACTGTAATCTCCATAACAATTTCATTTCCTCTCTTCCCTCTCTCCCTCTTTACTGGTTAGCGGGGGGAAAAAACCTCAGGGTGTAATCCCGAGGAAGGCTTTCCATTTATTCCCGCTGCAGGGAGAAGGGGATACTGAGAAAAGCCAGCAGATCCCCAACAAAATGGAGAGGGAAATCCTCCGGCTCTGCGCTGGGAGAGGCGGGCTGGGAGCATCCAGCCAGAGGACACATGCGAGTCCGAGTGAAATAGAAACTGGCGCTATTAAATTTCCTTTTAAGTGTGCCTTTGGATTAATTGTACACGGAATCTAGTAATTAAGGCCCTTCTCTTTAGAGAAAACCCTTTCGGTTTCGTGTTCCAGCGTCGGGCGTGATTGCTGCGTGTTCGAGAGAAAAGATAAAGGACCCGTTTTTCCTTTGAGCGCAAAAAAGTTGCTGCCACATAAGTGGTTTTTACTAAAGACGACATTAAATTGTAGGGTATTAGCAATAATCACCGAGGGATCTGTTTTATGCCGTCTCAGGCCTCAGAATCTGCTGTTCCCGTCTTGCTGGGACCAGGGAAAAGCGCTTCCCGATTAAATTCTGCATTAATAGAACTTGGCAACCGGCAACAAAAACCTTGCTTAAGTGAAATGAAGAGACAAAAGGCACTTTAAATGCTGAGGCTGGGGGCTGGGGAGCTTATGCCGCTAATTTTAAATGAAGACGACGTTCGTGCCTTGCAACCGGTGGAGCGCCCGTGCCGAGGCTGGGTGAGGGATAGCACTAATTCCCGCCGCCGGCTCCCCGCGCAGGCCCCGGCGGGGGCCC
>NW_009259584.1:773063-773763 GCF_000687185.1 Egretta garzetta
ACCTCCGGATCCTGAGAGAGAAAACGCAGTCCCTGGGTCCTGCACCGGGCCAAGGTATGTTAAACACGGTTGAATTTGCTCCCCTCCTGTCTTCAGGGAAATAAATGCACACGGGGCTCCTGACACAGGGTGAAGCGCTTAACCGGGGACATCATGAACGTGGCTGCGGGAAAAGGTGGCCGCGTTATCAAATTTTCGATCACTCATCGAAGCTGAGGATTGCTTAGGAGTCATTGCCTTGCACAATAGAAACAAGGACGGTTTCATTTATTCGGCGACCAGAAATACAAATAATTAGGACCCTGGCAATCTTGCCAAATAGATTTAGTGCTTTCAGGTTAAAACACAGACGCACAAACCAACCCGATGATTATCTAAATGTTCAATTATACATCTACTAATCCGGCCAATGACTCAAAGCCTCCGCACGTCCAGATACCATCTTTATACGGAGACATCTTGGTTTTAATTAATGATTGCTTTATTCCCGTTATTCGCCGGAAAAATAGGGGTCACGTCGCATTAAAACTGAGATTATTTTAATTTATTTAGGCTCTTAAGCAAAAATCAGCCTAATTATATTTCGAGTGCGGGGGGAGAGGCGGCGCAACTGGCTGCGGAGTCCGAACAAAGGCACCGGCGCCCGGGGCCGACCAGCCCAGGCTGGGGCTGGGGAAGGAGAGCCCCAGCCTCTCCCCGC
>NW_009259584.1:775958-776328 GCF_000687185.1 Egretta garzetta
CCGCGCAGCGGAGCCGAATGACGACGGCTGGCGCGGCGGTGCGCGGCTTTACGCGGAGCTGCGCAGGGCGGTGCCCGAGCTGCTCCGCCGGCTGTTTGCAGTGAAATAGCCCAGCGAAGCTCTGAGACGAGGCGAGGATGGAAAGGGCCGCGTTCTTCACCCATCGTCCCCTTATTTTTTGTTGTCCGCTTGAAGTTTCTACGGCGTAGCCAAGAAATCAGTGCTGGGGCTCTCCCGACCGGAGAAGATCGCCGAAATTTGGCATTGATACATTTGCCTTGCTGGGAGGCTCTTAGGGGTAAAGCTGGAAGCTTAGAAAAGCAGACAAAAATCTGCACCCTGCCGAATTACCCGAGAAACACAAATGCTG
>NW_009259584.1:776399-778374 GCF_000687185.1 Egretta garzetta
AAGAGCGGTGTTTCACACCGGGGTTCATGCACGAGAGAATTAAAAATAGTACACGGCGTTTCATTGAATAATCTAATGTTTGAGGGGAAAGCTGTAAAATCCCGAAGGGGCAAGCTGTGCCATGAGAAAGCAGCAATCCCATGGACTTCAGCGGAGCGTGGCACAATAAGCCGTAATAACGGCGATTAAAGCAGCAGCAACAAATCAGGTACCTTATCTCCCCTTTTTATCTAAAGCATCGGAATATTCTGTCTTCCCTTGACAAAGGAGCCCTCATCCAAAGCATTTTGTTCCCCTTGCCAGAACGAAACACATTTTTCTCCCCAAAGTAAACATAATGCATGTGACTAAAACACTGGCAGGGCCAACAGCAGGGAATTTAACTTTTAAAGAAACCGATCTCTGTCCGTGATTGATGCTGTGTCGCTCTGACAACAGAGAGTGTGTAGCTAATTGCCTCTATAAACGAAAAAGATATTGCCCTCATTTTATCAAACACATTCTTTGTCCGGGGCTAAAACAAGTGTCACAGTAAATGAACATGACTGTAGAGATGGATAGTTTCCCAGCAGTGAAATCTGAATAAGAACCCCGCGTTGGCAACCAGTGTCCGGTTTAAACTGGGAAGGAGTTTTGCATTCCTTCTGCAGGAGCAGTTTCCCTTCCAAGGATCCTGCCCATCACCTGGGCGCTGCTGGTGGGGGTAACCCACAGCTCCTGGCACCGGGACCTCGAGGTGACAGGACCTCCTGGAGGCCCTTGGGACCCCTCCAGCCCCGGGGACCTCTCTGGCCCTTGGAACTTCTCTGGGCAGAGCTTTGGCCACGGCTGCCTAGGCGGGCTGGTCCTCAGGGCACAGCTCTCCCACCCACCCTCCGCAATAGGGACTGCAATAGGTTTCCTTCGGGTTTCACTGAAGTACAGGGTGATCCTGACTTTTTTTTTTTTTTTTGCAGAGGCGCTTCAGATGTTTTCTCTCTGTCCTCTGAGAATAACTTTTGCTTTATAGCTTGAAGGCCAAAAGACAGTATTAAGAAGAAAAAGGGAAAGCTTTACAGCAATATTTATTCAAACAGGCAACAGCAAATTCTATGTGAGCACCTAACAAAACAAAATTTCGTCTTCAGCCAACACCAAAATGTGGCTTCTGGGATCTCTCCCTCACAACTGCTCAGTTTACACTTTTACCCCCATCCTTTCTCTTACAAGCCATTCCCTCGACTTTATCTTCAGGCAGGGGAGTGATGGCCTGTCACTCTCTCTGTTTTTTTCCAAGGGATATTGAAATTTTGAAGAGCACGGAGAAGAGACCCTCCCCTCCCACCCTTATGTTTTGAAACCCCAAAGTGCCGTACAGGATTCTCTTGGAGCATATCCTTTCTTAAGAGACTGGATTACAAGATGAAATACCCTCCAGAGATGGAAATGTGAGATGTGGAAGGTCTCTTTAACCTAGTGGGGAACAGGCAGCCTGAACAAATAGCTGGAAACTGGAGCCAGGCGAATTCACCAGTGAAGGAAAGCACTCACTGGTAAGACACTGCCCAGGGAAGTGGCTAATTCACTGTTATTTGCTGCTTTTAAGCCTTCCTGGAAATTATGCTTTTGTCAGGCACAAGTTGCTGGACGCAACACTGGGTGAAGTGGGTAAGATCTAATGGCCAGCAACAACCAAAATACATCTGCTCTATGTGGACTTGATGCTTTGGTAAATTCACAGAATTTGACGCTGAGGGTCACAGCTTCCTATTCTGCTTAGTCCAGACTCAGTGACACCGGTCAAGAAGCATGGGAAGAACCTGAAGCGCAGGTACCTTCCCTTGAGGCTGCTGTCACATAGTCTTTCATTTTCCTTCAGTTTATCTAGAGCTGTTATTGACCAAGTACCTCCAGAGCAAAGCATCTTTGAGTAATTATTTATGCTTCAGGTTTAAACTCTCAAATCCATTCCCTGGTCTTCTTTTTTTTTTTTTTT
>NW_009259584.1:778538-780390 GCF_000687185.1 Egretta garzetta
GTACTTATTTTTCCCCTGCTGACCCTGCCTTACAGATAGCATGAACAGTGCAGTTATGCCTATTAGTCACAGTGCTCGGCCCTGGTGTTAGACTAATTTGGAAAGACTTCCTGCATAGCAAGGAACAGCAGGATTTGATCATAGTCAGAGATCCATTACAACGTGCAGTAAGGCTCCTGGAGGAGCCCTTATCACCTGGGACTTTTAAAAAACTGTGCTCCGTGAGGCGTCAGTGAAAAAGCCCCGAAGAACCACTGCATTCAAAGGAAGACGGATCGCTTGATCTGCTAGATCTTTTCCATCGCTGAATTTTAGGACAGTGATTTGATTAAACAGTAATAATAAAAAAATCTGACAAAACAGGGAGAGAGTGGACAGCGAATATTGACTCTTTAACTGCACTATTTTGCAGAATATTAAATTAATGGTCCCACACGATGTCCAGGCATCCATCCTGATCTCCCTGGAGCCAATGGTGACATTTCTATTGCCTTCCCCTGGAAGAGGGCTATTTATCTGAGGGCATCTTGATCAAGACAAACACAAGGAAATAGATTGTACTTGAAAATATTTTGAACTTCCTTTTGCTTGATTTGAACAATTGCTTTGGTCCTAGGTTATTAAATCTTGACTTTACCCCAAGAGAGGTTGCTGTTGTATTACTATCCTCTTTCCTTTGCTGCAGGGATAATCAAACATTTCAATAGCTTTCTGCTGACTGTGAGACTATAGTTACTTTTAACCCTTTTTCAGCCCACTCAAACAAAAATGTTAATGAAAACATCTTCAGACGGCGCTTGGTCAATCTAAATATCAATTAGACTTTCAAAAAACCGAGTGCTTTACCAACAGTTAAAAAGCAGATATTTTACAGAGTGGGAAATACTGAAAGTACTGAAAAGAAAATTACCTTGTGAAATCTGAGCACCAGAGCTAGGCAGTTATACAGATTTTTGATGACATCTTCTGTTTTAAAATGCTACCCTAGAGCTCACGGCTCACATCTCAGGCTTGCAGCAGCTGACATATTCTCCGTGTTTAACAAAATAAAACATATTGATATTTGAATGAGCGCTATGGGAAAGAAAGTGCATCTCTTCTGGTTTACATTAGACAGCCTTTTTGCTGCTTTCTTGTATTCCCCCCCCCCCCCTTTTTTTTTCCCCCCCTGAAAACATCCCCACAATAAGATTCACAACTGTTTACATGAATGTCTAGCTCTATTAGCTGCGAAGGGGGAGAGCTATAAACTTACCCGGTTATTCTTTGGTTTTAACTAATGTAGCTGCCACTGATTTTTTTCCCTCGGTTCCCAGGGCAAAAATAAGTAGCACCGGGAAAATGGGTTTGGCTTTCCAAATGTCTTTTGGTAGGGTTCTGTAAATAGTAATGTTCAGAAGCATGCGAGGTATGAGCCCCGTTGTATTATGTGACCTCTTGGGTATTAACAACGTGCATTTCTGTAGTCTTATTTAAGCAGACGAGTTACCAATAAATACAGACCAACACAGCAAACGCGGAGCAAGAATTCACCGTCTGCACCTCGGTGTAAAAACCTTCCCCGACGAGCGGGTGATTTGCTGTCCTCGTTCAGCGGTATAACTCAGCTGGACAATTAGAGGCCCTGGTATTCTAATAAACTTTCCAGGGGGCGGAGGGGGCCGGGAAGGGCTAAGCCTCGCCTGTCCCCCGGCCTCATCCGCGGGGTGCGGGGCAGGAGCGCGGCCCTTTCCTGAGGGGCGAGGGGTGCGGAGGGAAAGCCGGCTGGCTGCGGGGGCTGGAGGGTGCGGGGAGAGAGCTTCCTTTGGTGCTACTCTGTGTGTTAATGAACCATGCCTTAAGGGGAGGGCCT
>NW_009259584.1:780923-781558 GCF_000687185.1 Egretta garzetta
CTGCTGGGGCGCAGCTGTTTGGCTGCTCGGCAGGAGCTGGTGCGGGTCAAACCCGCGCCCCCCGGCCCCCCCGCCGCCTCCTGCCCGCGGGTGGGTGCGCTCTCCTCCCCCTCGCTCTTTGCTGTAACGTGCGGACCCTCCCCAATCCCACCCTCCTGCCCTTCTACGCATCCAGTGCTGTGAATGCAGCAAAGGCAACAGCAATATCTGGGTTCAGGCATTCCCCAGGAGTTAAAAAAACTCTTTTTCGGAAACTAAGGATGACGGAAAACTGGGGGTTACCTATCCACAGCCAAATTCTCCTCTGGAGTTAATGACAGCGAAATGTATTTGATGCTGAGTCTCAATGAGATAAATATTTCCTTAAAAATCACGTCATTTATTACACGAACCTGATTAATGCTTTATGTCTGTGGCTGTTTATCGACTCCTGAATCAAGCCTTGTGGAAAAAAACCCCTGGCCTTGTGGAAATCACCCTTCCCAAATCCTAATAATATATGATTGTGCAATTAAAGAATGTCTTATAATGTGTTCACAAAAGGGACTAAATTAAAACCGCACAAGCAGCATTGTGCCAGTGCTCCAACTCTTTGGAACCTTTCCTTGTAGGCTGGGTTTTCTAAAGGTGAAAAC
>NW_009259584.1:781619-800703 GCF_000687185.1 Egretta garzetta
AATGTGGAATGCCCAGTGAGGGCAGCAGCATTCCTCCTTAGCGGGATCTGAAACCTGAACCTTTGGCCGGGCACCATAGCTTGAATTACAGGACTGACTGCGCTGGTCCCATCCTGGATAAGAGTGTTATTTTGGGTGTGGAAAATGGGTTCCTGGGGTCATGCCCGAGCACACCCCTCTGCTCCCCCTTTTCAGCCTCACTGCTTGCCTTCGGCCTCCTGGGCAGGGGGTCCTACAGCTGCTCCCATAGTAGTGTCTTGGCCTAGCCTTTGGTGGAAATGTGCCCACTCAGTCATTTTTGGTGTGTCACCACCATTTTTGTTGAGAATGTGACTGAAAGGAACATTTGTAGATTTGTATCTTGGCCAAATCAGAGCACAAAGTCATGGGACAGAGAAAAGGCTCTTTTCTGGTGCTGGGTCTTTCCTCTTGCTAAATTTCAAAAATCTTTTGGAAGCAAGCTGAAGGTGTTATAAATTCCCTAATATTTTCCAAAAGTATTTTATAAAGGACAGTGTTTTACAGCACAAATACTAGGGGAGTGACCTACTTAGTTTACCAATATTTTAAATGTAAATTCCAAGGCACCACTGACAAGGTGTTCATTGCTTGGGGTATCCATCCTTGTTTTAAAATTATTAATACTTCTGTCATGACAAAGGGCTGATTTTCTTATTGTTGTCTGTGTCCACACATGAAAATTTACCACTAGACAGATTTTTTTAGAGAAGGACATAGGGAAGACAGTTTCTATGCTGTCTTCACAAGAGGTCTACTTATCCCTGTCAGGTTTCTGCAGGCCACTGCTGATTTTACTAAAACTGAAATGCTTACTTTGACTTTGCATTGTGCTTTATTTTAACAGCAGAAGATGGCACATAAACACCTTTTATCTACTTCCCCTCCTACTGGGCTTGCAACATCAAAGATCGTCCCATTCATCTTTCTTTCAAGGCGGGCTGTAAGTTGTTATCTGACAGGGTTGTTGAAAATCAAACTGACTATACTTGATCACAGTGGGATCTGCATGAAAATCCATCTACAAGTTGAGCTGTAATACTTACCTGTCTAGGTCAATTTGAGAACAACAAGAATGTTAAGCACATAAAGCTGAAATAGTGTTGTTTCACAGTAGGACTGTTCCACCGCCAGTATAGCAGAAAAGGCTGATTTAAGTAAATGTGGAGCCGCATGCAAAGCCACATGATTTTATCCCAGAGGTTATTAGATGCAACTCGTTGGGATAATTTGTCTTTCCACTTGCCCTGACTTTGTATGCCATATTGCCTGGGGATTATCCCAGCTGAAGAAGGAGGATTAAGGTATGTGAAGGAATGTAGTGGAAGTGTCAATAGAGGTTTCCCATTGAACACGGGAAAAGAAAAAAAAATCATGTGTATGCCTTGGTGTCGTGGGAGAAAAAATACTGGTCTCCGGTGGGGCTCTAGCTGTCACTGGGAAGCTTACGGGTGCAGGGCACAGCCACCCCCGGCATGAGCCAGAGCTTCAGCTTCTGCCTATTGCAGGGGAGCCCTGGGAGGCAGTGGATTATTGCTGGTGTAGTTTTGGCATTGCTAAGCAAAGCAGACCCAGCAGCAGATCGTATATTTATCTATACCTTGTTATTCTATCAATTATGTCATCTATATGTGCAGAAAGGTGGAAAAAATGAGAAAAATCCTCTCCCCTTTCAAAATGAAATGACAGTATGCTATGATGTTCTGCCACTTTCGTGCAGTCTCATATATCAAATAACCTAACTCTATTAATCAGAGAAGTAGGAAAACCACTTTTTTTTTTTTTCTAAGAGATAGCCTTGCTTTAAAAAACCCTTTTTTTTTGACTTAGATATACTGGCTCTGCATGGACATGAGTAACCCTGAAGAAGCTACTTCTGTAAGTAAATCTCGGACATCACGTTTTTATTTGGAAATTCAGTCATTAGCTGTGTGTCTGCCCATAATTTGAGCAAGTTCACCATATATATGAGTGTTTGTATATGTATTAGTGGTTGAGCTAGTAATACTGCCTGTAACTAAAGCTTTTTGGCTCTTTCCATTATGTTGCCATGCTTATAACTCAGCCAAACTACTGGGACTGAAACTTCCCAAAGAAATATTGAGCCTGAGGCAGAACTTGCAATGGAAAGTTTCAACTAAAAGAATTCAGATTTCTCTAAAACCAAGGGTGAGAAAAACAGGGAAATGGGGCAACAATTTGTAAAGACGCTTCTAGCTGCTCCTGGGAAAAAGTGTGGGAGTTTGGCTGAGCCCACGGTCCACAGGGCAGTTACAGTTTGAGCGTGTTTGGGCTTTTTTGTTCCAGCCTCCCAAGGACTTGACCTGATTGGAGCCCTTGCTTCTCCCAGCCTCAGAGGCTGCTGTGGGGCTGAGCTCTCCGGAGGGGCCGGGGAGGCACTCTGGAGCATCCCACACTTTTGGGCCAGGCGGGCAGTGGCGAGAGGGGCTGTGAGGTGCTGCCTATCCTTTTCACAAAGGAAACTTCCATTAGGAAATTATGTACAAAAATAAGCGGAGGTTGTGAAGCTAAGTGCTCAGGAATTAAGGAAATGCCAAAGTGACATTTCCTGTGCCGTCTTCCCTCTGTGTCCCCCTCCTGTGTAGCCGTTATGATGCAACCTTTGAGTGCTCAAACTGTTTTTACAGCTTTGTCCTTAGAGGCATTTCTTTTCTTGTGATAAAGAATAATAATTATTTTTTCAATTGTTTAGTAGTGATAGCTTGACGGCTGTGCATATTACAAAGTAAAAATGATTTTTTTTCCTTGAGGAAAGTCTTTTTTTAAATCAAATTTTGACCCTATGACCGTAATGGAGATAGACGTCTGTAAATGAATTGGATCTGTCAGAGCTGTTGTCTCTCTTCCTTGTCTTTTGTTTGTTGCTGTCTTGTCATTTTTGACCATTCTCGGTCCTTATCTCAACGTTGTAGCAAGGAGATCAGTATTCAGCAAAACAAAAAAAATGCCAGCCGAAATGGAGCAGTTCACGTTGCCCTAAAGAGGAAGGAAGGATGCCTCTTCCTGCCTAACCGAAGGCATGTTCTGCAAGGCGTTACTTATTGCTCCGCTTTCCCCTGCCTGTTTCCTGGAGAAGGTGGAAAGCAAAATGATAAACGCCCTTGGCTGAAGCTTGCACAAATTAGCTTACAGAGACAAATTACTTCCCAGATCTTCTTATTGTACACCCTTGGCAGCTTTTGTCTAAAATTAAAAATAGGTGTTCTGTGTATTCCTGCTCCATTATTGCCTGCAAATATATAAAATAAACATATCAAAGCAGAATAGACTCTAATTGTGTCAGATACAAGTTGTACTTTTTCCAAAAAGGAAGAAGTCTGAGTAAGGAAGCTACTACAGCAGTGGTGAAGTTCCTACTTTCATACTGACTCAAATCTGAAGTTTTTACAACACTGTCCATAGAAAGCAGTGAGCTTTTGGGAACAAAATAGATAAAAAGCTTCATCAGTTAATATCAAAACAGAGAGCAGCTGAACGCCATAGAAGACAGGGTTCTACATTTCTACTCCTGGTAGAAAAGTTAAGTGTTTTATGCCCCCCCTGAAGTTTAATAAAATTTGAAAGCAATTGCAGACATTTCAGCGCAGCTGTGACTTGCAGGGGTACGGGCAGCATTCCCCCTGTCGCTGATGCCAGCCTGCGTGCGCGGCCCTGCAAGGGGGGGATGCTGCTCGCTGGGAGGGGGGGAGGCTGGGGGGGGTGGCTGGGCACAGGCAGGACTAATGGATCCCCACCAGCCCCCCGCTCCCCCGGCAGGCCCCATGGGCCCTTCACCATGCATTGCGGTCTCTGAATCTGAGCATGCTAGAGTTGCTCCTTGGGTACTGTGAGTCCTCTCCTGTCATGAGAAATAAGATGCTTCTGGAATTTTATCAAATCTGCCTTTAACACCTGTCTGGAAGAGTTGCTGTGGTTGTTTTTTTTTTTTTTAGTATTTATTTTTTTCCCATCTTTCACTGCATCTGCATACCTTTTGTTAATATCAGCAGGCACAGATTGTTTTGTTCCCCAGTTAGCAAAATTCCCTTTGAAGAAATGTGCACCTGGGTTTTTTCCCCCAGATTTCTCCTGTTGCTCCGACCCACTTCCCTCCCTGGAGGATGGGCACCTATCCCTTCTCTCACCGCTCATCTCCGCCCTGGCGCCTTTGCTCCTGCCTCAAGCTCTCTTCTACCTCCTGGCATGGTGCTGCCCTGGAGTCACTGCAACAGGTCTCTCTCCTCCCATGTGCCTGTAGAAAGGTGAGAGGCTGTGTCTGAAAATCAGGCTAGGGTTTGTGGGGTTAAAAATACTCCCACTGGGAGACAGAGAGATAGCTGAGCCCTGACTCATTAATGGTAATTAGCTGAAAGTATCTTCCTAGCATAGTCCTGTTGTTCTTGGATGAGAACTGTGAGCATGAAGCCAGTAGAGTGATTACTCTTAATTCCTTTCACAAACCACCTTATAACATACTTACTTTACATTATACTATATATAATGTGACCATATGATGACCTTAACCTTTCGGCACAAGTACATCAGGTTCACTGTAGCTGTGGCCCTGTGGGCTGAACCACAGCATTATGGATTTCATCAACATGTCTGTAACAGTCTCCAGCTCCTTTTCATGCTTCAGCAGCTCTGCTGTTACGTATTTGCAGAAGTGTCATACACAACCAGAAAGGGGTGATTTCCAGATGGTATTTTTCAGTCCTTGAAATTTATCTGCATGAGCTCCAGGCGATTACCTGTTGATACTGTATTTGAAGTGGGGTCTCCTCTGATAGATGTTTTTGTGCATAAGAAATAACCAGGATCCTCAGGTCGGTCTTGTCCAATGTAGGGAGACCAGAAGGAGCCTGGGCACACTTGTGCCCTGCAAACAGCTGTCGCATTTTCCTTTTGTTTTCTTTTAAGCTGCGAATGTTTATTCGGCTGGTTTGTGAATCCATCTCCATGGATGTCTTCCTAGGCTGTGCTTGATAAGGAACTGCTACAGGCGGTTGTGAGCCTGTGTACACTGAATTCCTTATTGAGTAAATGTAAATGAGAGGATTTGAGGACTTCCACAACAATTGAACTCTCCAGTTCTGTAGCAACCCTCGTTTAATCTGTGGGAAACTCATCAAAGAGTACCTAGCAGCCTCACCAGTTTCGGATCTCACCGGGAGATTTTGGGGCATTGCAAACTCCTGCAGATTGAGAGCTGGATCTGAAAATGTGAACAAAACATGGCTCAGAAACCATTCCTTTGTTTTACTCATCAGCTTTTCTTTTTCCTTTGTCGAGATAATTTGTTTCTTAAATGACGAGATGATGCTGTCGGTTCTGATAATGTGCTCAAAGCTTTTGTAGATGTGGTGTCTTCTGTGCAGATAGGCTGTGGTTTTGACAGTATCTTGTTGTTTTGTATGCTTTCTGGCGGTGGTCTGAAACTCTTAGCCTGTCCTCACTGACTATATGCTCAGGATGCAGCTCCTTACAGGCTGCCATTTGTTTCTTGAGGTTTAAGCCTTGAAAAGCCTAAAAATTGTGGCCACTCTTAAAGTGTCATGACATATGTGAAGGCTTCTTCCGTTCTCAGAAACAACATTTTGAACTGAAGTAAACCCTCTTTAGTTTAAAAAACTCTGTAGATCCTTCAGTACCTCTAAATTGTGCCCGATTCTTTCCAGGTTCAGAAGGCACTCTGAAGGACTGAAACAATCCAAATAGGCAGTTTATTTCCTTGGTCCTTTGCTCCCATCATTACCTGAGATTATCCAAATTAAAACTGCTGAAATGTCTTGCTCCTGGTGTTTTATCCATGTGTTTGACCTGCCTGTGCATTACATCTCATACAGCTAATGCATGTTTTTACATCTCTTTTGGGCTTTTGAGGGCATGCAGGTGGAGTTGTCTGGGGTTAGGCATGTTGTCCAGTCAGGCTAACCTCCAGAATATAACTTATCACTGTTACCTGATATTCAGGGAATTCATGCTGGGAACTGCCTGCCAGGAACACTCCTTATTTTAAGAGCGATCTGATGTACTTGATCATATCTTGACAAGCTCCCCTTTATCCTGGAGGAGGCACTGGTGCAGCATTACCACAGCCATGCTACTTGCTTCCTTTCACTGCCTTCCACCAAGACTTCTGTCAAGTCAACCCCTAACTTGTACCAGCTGGGCTGCCTCACCACTTTTCACCTGTGTTGCTGTCAGAGACTTTGAGATGCTGTCTCCACCATCTGATTTTTCACTAGCTGCACCTCCTGCTCAGCCTTAGTGATGGCTCCATGCACAGCTCATTCCTCGGTTTAGCCTGTAACACACATCTGCTAAACAGCAATCTTGTTCTTGCATAAGAGCATGGATCTTGCCAGCTTCAGAAAGAGCTAGATTTCCACTGTTGCCTGCAGTAGGTGCTCAGCAATAGCCATTATTTCAATCTGCATAGTCTACACTTGCTTTCCTTCCAGCCATGTCCGTTTGTCCAAGAGCTGGAGTCATTTCAGACCTCTGAGCCATCACTGTGGGGTCCTGGCTACTGATGGCCTCAAGCCCCAAGGTGCTTGTGCAGGTCTTTGCATGGATCATAGTAGCAGTTATAGAATCAAAGAATCAGAATCATTTAGGTTGGAAAAGACCTTTAAGATCATTAAGTCCACCCGTTAACCTAACCCTGCCATCCCACCACTAAACCATGGCCCTAAGTTGCTGGTAGTGGCTCTCATCTGCCAGCAGCTTTATTCCCTTTCATGTGGCTTCCCTCTGGACAGCCTGTGCTTAGTGCTGTTGCCTGCCTAGCATGACTTGTGGGCATCAACTGGCCTGGGACCCAGTGGGGAAAAAGTTTCTTTTATCCACTGTAGGCTGGAGCTTCTGGCCCATTGCCCTCTCTAATGAGTAATTGCTCCACTAGCCACTATTTTGTCAAGTGCATAAAGGTTTGACGAAGGAGCCCTCCTCTGGCAGAGAATGAACAGCTAATGTCCCTAAAGAAACCGCGTTCCTATTTTTACACTTCTAATTCTCCAGCAGTAACCTGGACCAGGACCTGTGGCTGTAGAAAGCAGGCAGTTGCCAGGGGTGCTAAACTGCTGGAGACTTGCAAAATGGTCACGTATTTGCCTCCTGCTTTGCTTATGCCAAAATGCAGGAAGACCAGGCTGCTTTCTCTTTCTGAGGGAAAGCACACGGGCTGAGCTCGGCGGAGGGCAGCAGCCCCTGGCAGCACCCGTGCTGCTCCCTGCTCCTCTCTGTTGGGTGGCAGCGGCAGCAGCAAGCCCAGATCTGAGCCCTTCCCCTGGCTGGTCTGGTCAGCTCTGCCCCTTTCCAGTAGCCTCTGGCTGCAGCAGGATCCTTGCTTGGCTGAGCTGGGCCCCTTATTCCTGGATGGCAGACGGAGTTGTCACCTCCCTCCTGCCCACACTGTGCTGGCTGTGACCCTGCCCTCCTCTGGCAGGGGTGACGCTGACCCCTCAGCACGCCGGGCTCTCCTTCATGGGGGTCTCCTGCCATGCTGGGGGGATGCAGGGCCAAGCCCCCTCCTCCTGGCTCCTCTCTGCCCCCCAGTATCGCCCAAGGGTGCTGCTGTCGCGGCCTATGTGCTGTTCTTCATCTTCTGGCAGGGGCCAACCCCTGTTTGTCGCTGGCTATCTCAGAGGGATGCTGGTGGCTGCTAAATTGTCTGAAGCTGATAAAAAACAGCTGGGTGGGTATTTTAAACAGAACGTTCGTTGCATCTGTAAAGCTGTAAAAACAAAAGCCAAGACAAACCTTCAGTGAGTTTATAGCCCTGTCTTGTGTTTCCAGCCCTTCAGCTCCAGCTCTCCCGGCTCTGAAGAGGGGATGCTGGTGGTACAGGCATTTGTGCCCTCAGCCATGTTCTTCGGCCAATGGTCCAAAACCATAAAACATATCTTTAAAATTCCATTTCTTTTCCAGTCTGGGTGATTCCTCTTCCTCCTTGTGATTAAGGGAATATGTTTATTGTCTTTTCTGGGTGCATCAGTGGATGACTTTGTGCCTCTCCATCCACTGCTGACTTTCTTGGATATATTTGGAGCGTGGCTGTTTTGAGAGCCTGCATTACTCCAGGTCATGTCACCGTGTTGAAACGCATGTACCCAATCTGCTGATCAATAGCAGGGAAAAGGGAGGTTTGTCCTCATCCAGGTCACAAAAGCTTTCTAATATTTTCCTCACAGCTGAGGGCTCCCAAAACACTATTTGTCCCTTTACCCGTTTTTCTTCAGCTTTCCAAAACTCTTCACCGTAACTATCACTTCAAATCTATTCAACATGATTTATTTACTGTCAAATCCTGTTAATTCCTAGAGGGGGGTTGTTTCTTTGTTTCATGCCTAATAAATATGTTGTGCTGCGTTTTTGTCTGGTGAAGAAATGACAAATGTGGTCGGAGCCTTGGTTAGGCTGCCGGCTGGTGAAGAGCTTGCAGAAGGAGCAGGGAGGGCAGCGAGCCCAGGGGAGGACAGAAAATGGGTTTCCCCTCCTTCTTCTGTTGGCTTTTTCTCTCACTGGATGGCCAGGAGATGGTAGGACCTTGCTCTCTCCCTTTCATTAACACGGTTAACATCTGTGAAGGGGTTGGAGGCAAATGCCAGGAAAGAAGAAGAGCTATTTAAGCTAAGAGGCAGCATTTGGTCAAGTGGGGTATAAACTGCAAACGAATACATTTTGGGTAGAAATTAGAAGAAGGTTTCCTGCTGTTAGAAGAGCACAGTTTTGGAGGCTTGGTGGTGATTCCTGAGGTTATGGGACATGGTGTGTGCTGTAATTGGGAACTCCGATTAATTTAAACTGAATCTTCATTCTTGTCTTGTAGTTACAATCTAGGAACTGTGTTTTCAGGAGTTTGCAGATTTAATAGGCTCCCTGTTTTGATGTCAGAATAACACTTTTTTCTATTAGGATAAAACTGAGGAAGGACAGGTATTTTTATGTCTTATTTGTCTGTTTTTCCACTCATATGTCATGATGGCAATAAATCTGGCATAGGACATGGGTATAAATATTAAGTACATTTTATACCTTTGTAATATTTGGTGTAATAATTACTTTGAAACTTGAAGCAGGTATCCAGCAGGGATAGGAGGTTGAAGTATGATCTCCCAGAAGTGAAGAGCTGGGGTTTTGCTGGCAGACTGCTGAAAAAGGAGACCCAGAGCCTCTGCAGGTTGAGAGCTCCCCCGCTGCGCGCCTCTCTTTCTCTTTAAGGTGAGAAGATGTCAGATGTCTGAAACTGGTTTCTGTAGGTAGGCTGAGGACAGTCAACCATGAATTATAAGTTGTATGGTGGGAGTCCTGTAACTCCTACACTGGATCCACTTAAATGCTTGGATATGTTAAGCTAATAAAGTTGCAGGCTGCCGCTGAAATCCATCCCAGAGTCTGTCTTCAATAGCCTCCTTGTAGTGATTAATGACAGCAAGCCCGTTGCTGTTTGCAATGAAGGGTTTGCTTGTATCTGTCTGTGTTTGCAGATAGCGAAGTTTCAGATAACGGATTATAGTTCCTGTGGTTCTTTGTTGCCTAGAACACAGCACAGAAATTTTACACCCCTGTAAATTGTTGTCAAATGCTGCTATTCTGGTTTAGTAATCCACGTGTTCATTTTGCATAGCTGTAACTGAATAGTTACGGCATAATGTTGGGAAGAGAATTGGGACCTTTGATTCCAGCAGCGTTGCCATATCAGTAGTTCAGCCAGCTTTTCCCCTTCCAGTTCTGCGTAGATGTATACTGGAATATTTTTATAGATGCTGGCAGCCCAGGAAAGAATAATTAGCAGGATAATGACTAGTAATTTGCCATCAATGGCTTGTTTTATTTACAAAACATCTGTTCTTCATTAAAAAAAATCTTAATTTTTTTTTCTTAAAAAAATAATGACATGAAAGTTACTCAAGTATAAGTAAAATAAACTCTAGGAATCATTAAGCTATCAAATGTTTTCTATGTAAGTACCAAACCCCATTCTCTAATTGTATTTCAATAACAGTTTATGCTTTAAATATTCTGCAGTTCTTGGTGGGATGAAGAGACAGAAAAGCAAAAAGAAATTCAAGTGATCAAAAGATCTGATTTCCCAAGACCATGTCTTGGCTATTGTCAAGGATTCTGATGCTCTGAGGATGTCTTTCTTCTCATGGTCAAACCTCAGACAAACAGACTTGTTGGAGTTCTCTCCTCCCGTCTTCCTGCTAAAGCTCAAAATGTTTTTTAGATTTCTTCAGTGCTTTCGGCAATAGCCTCAGGCGCCAGTTAGATCTCTCAATTAGAAGCATAACATAATGTTAAATGTTTTGACTGTCAAAACCATCCCTGTCATTTATAATACATCTGTGAGGTCCACCATACGTGTACATATACCTGCAAAACAAAAGCATCTCTCCATTTGGTTTGGTGCCAGTCACAATACGTATAAATACCGCAGGTTTGATGTGTGCAGCCACAGCACTTTTTGTTTATTTTGTTAAAGAAAATACCTCCCATTAGACTCAGGTGAGTGATTAAAACCAAAATAATTATGTAGACTTCTGCAAACAGATTTAATCCACTTGGGGTCTTCAAACACCACTTGTACTACTGATATTTTCTTCACTGTATTTCTAATTTTGTGTTACATTTGTAGATATTTTTTGCATTATATCCTTTGTTTTGGAACTTTCAGTGTCCTTCCCATTAAAATTAATCTGAACATTTCCTTACTGGGGGAAGGCAGGGAGAGGCAGGAGAGCAATGGGGAAACTCCCATTCATTGGTTCGGCAGCACTGATGGAGCTGAATGAAATCTTTCCACTCATTCAGTTTCTATGGCCTAACATTCACGACCTCGTGACTCCTTGGCTTGTGCCCATAGCACATGGAATTCCCAGATGGTCTCCGCACTGAAATGCTAGCCAGGCCTGGGTCTGTTCAGCTTCCAAGACTAGGCAAAACTGGGTGCATTGAGTCTAGCGTGGCAAAAGGCCAACCTGCACCTAGCCATGTAATAATTTACAGATACATATGAATCCTTCACATTCTGGAAGACATTTTTCATTTGGTGTACATATATATGTCCCATTAAACTGAGTAACAGTTACACATGTTCATGGAGAGGAGAATAACTTCTGTGTTTTCCTTCTTACAAGGCATATGTTGTTAGGATATATATTTTTAATTGATTAAGAGGTGGGAACAGTAACAGTGTATCTGATCCAAGTTTTTAGCAAAAGAGTCTTTATTGGCCTCCATACTGTAAAACATTATTCTAGGCATGATCCCAAAGGCATTTTTAATCATCAGGCTAGATGAAAAGAATAGACATTTCTAAGTATCCTGGAAGTACTAGTAATTTAAATTACAAGTTTATCTTGTTAACATTTTGTTTGGTGGGCAATAAGCCACAATGTAGAAATGTTAAACAAAACCCTGTCTTTTTTATAAAAATATGTTTCAGAGCTTTGGAAGCTTTTCCCTTCTCAGTCCTTTGCTGTTTGCATGGTAGGATCTCAAACACTTGTCAGAAATACTCTCCTTGTTATTAGCAGAAGAATGGCCCTTGCACCCTGAGTTTAAGGTGGCTGAGGCACCCCAGGTTATTGTCCGGCACTGGCCCATGCTTGTCCGTGCCATGAGGATCCTGAGACTTAATTTGTCTTAGGCATTATATGGTCAAAAATGATGCCTCATATCAAAAGCACACAGAAGGTGACTTTTCTGGTATTTTTGAGGGAAACAAGTGGCTGTGTCTGGAATCACAGCTTTAGCTGACGCTCGCAGGTAGTTGTGGGGTGGCCTTGTGCGTGTGTAATTTATCTGCTTGGGACTGTAGCCCTCACTTAGCACTTATCCTGCAGCCGCAGCCAGAGCATGTCCTTGGCAGTGCTTCTTTGAAAGGTGCTCTCTTGAATTCCCCCTGTCATTGTATTTTTACATTTTAAATAATGCTCAAACATTTTAATACTAAAGGCCAATGTAAACATTTATATATACTTAAATAACCTAAATGCATGTGCATGGTCTACAGACTCTTTTCTAAAAGAAAAAAATCACCTTCCTTTCCTTTGCAAATGATTTATAGTATGAGATTCTATCATTATTTTTGTAAGCTCATGCCGTATGAAAGTGTAGCATGGACTGTCTCAGAGCCATTGAAAAAGGTGATGAAAACCATAAACTTAGGAAAGTACACAATTGTATGATAACTATTCATACATCCACTTTGAAATAAGAATATGCCACGTAAAAGTTAAGTTTTATGAGCAGACATGTTAGCATTAGTTAGTATTGAGGACCTCTGTTAGTTTCTACTGGAAGACTCAGCTCTCAATTGTTTATAACTCTGCCATCTGTTATCTGCTTTGACTGAAATGTCCCTCAGCGTGAACCTGGGTTGTGCTGTATCAAGTCTGGAAAACTTCAGCCAGAATCACAGAATCACAGAATGGCAAGGGTTGGAAGGGACCTCGGGAGATCATCCAGTCCAACCCCCCTGCTAAAGCAGGGTCACCTAGAGCAGGTTACACAGGACATCATCCAGGCAGGTTTTGAATATCTCCAAAGAAGGAGACTCCACAACCCCCATGGGCAGCCTGTTCCACTGCTCTGTCACCCTCAAGGTGAAGAAGTTCTTCCCCATATTCAACTCAAACCTCTTATGTCTCAGTTTGTGCCCATTGCCCCTTGAATGGTTCATCTGGTAGGGGGAAATTGTTTTAGCCATATTAAAACTCCTTTTTTAATGATACATGAGCTTCTTGCTTTGGAAGAGGCTTCTTGTTAAGGGGATGGGGAAGAAGGGTCTCGGAGTAGGATTTTTGTCTTATTCTGAAACTGAAAACCCGGTCAAATGTGGGTTATAAAACAAAGCCATTGTGTGCAAATGTCCTGTAGATATACTGTGGCCTGTAATCTCTATTCTTCTAACCAGAAATCCCAGGCGTGGAGAGCATCTCAAGCCCCTGATAGCTTGTGTGTGTGATTAGAAACCATGTTTCTGACAGCAGAGGAGGTTGATGGTGAGCCCTAGCTTCGGAGGGTGCGTGCCTGGGGCAGCCTTGCATGGTGGCACAAGCACAATCCTGCTTGGGCAATTATTCTGTGAAGGACAGTTGGCAGGCAATGCTGAGCACTTCGGAGAGATCACCTTATCACGTTCAGTAACAGCACTACGACCCTGAAGGCTGCCACTGTGCCTTACCATGCCAAGACTCACAAGGGCTTCCCATCACGCCCTTCAGTGGTCTTACTCCCCATCTCTTTCCAGAGCAGCCAGGGAGCAAACTGGGACATCATTGCTCTGTTTGAGCCTCTCTTAGGGGACAAGCTTAAAATTCCAGCTTCCTCCTATCTCCCTTCATTAGCTGCGGTTGTGTGTGTGCTTCTGCGTGCTTCTATTTACCAAGAATCAGTTGCTGTTGTCTGAGACACATCTGCCTCTGTAATTCTTGCTGTGCCCAAAAATGGTGAGTTAAGAGAGATGCCTGAGTGGTCCAGATGTAGTAAAATCTGCCATATTGCTGACAAAGGTCTGCAGTTTTCAATAAACTGAACCATGAGTATTGAAGGCAGAAGTGCAGTTTCCTATCTTTTGTAATTTTTTCTCCTTTCTCCTTGTTATTTATCTTTTTTGACCCTAAACATAGAAGGAATTAGTCTTTAACCATTTATACATGAAAGCTGAGAGCTATCATTTAAATACTGTAACCAACAAGGGACATTTGATATTCTTTGCGAGACTGCCAAGTGAAGAAAATTGTTATAAATAGAGAAGAAGAAGGAGATCGTATAAAATTTGGCATAGCAATTTTTGATTTGTTTTCCCCTTTTCTTTCTAAGTGTGTTCAATCAGTTATCTTGGTGGGTGAACTATTACAAGTGAAACCAACTTTTCGGTCACAAAAATCTCCCTGCAAAACTGAATTTGCTTGGGCTGGGCAGGCACTGTGGGCTAAGCTTGTTATCCTCTGCTTAGCTTTGATTTTTGGTGTATCTGCTGTGGCTGGAGGCTTGAACTAGGTGGTGACTCCAGCTTTTGAGGGAAATATCTTTATGAAGCAATCTACAGTGTTTAGTGGAGATTTTCTACTCCACACTTAAAGCTTTGTGCATGACTTCAAAATAAATATTATGTTGAGCTTTTTTATGTGCAATCAAATTATTGAAGTGAGTAACATACTGACTGAAATTAATAGTTGTAGTCAGGGTTCAATGAAGTTAACCCAAACATTCCTTACTAGGGGACAGTAACCAGAGAGACTCCCCAAACCACAGCCTAAAATATCCCTGGGAATGGATGTGACATTGGTCAAAATGAGAAACAGAAATGCAAAGGAGAGACTTTTCTTAATGATTGGGTAGGGAAATAAATACAAAATACGTGAGGTTCTTCAGCCAGGGATGGTGAGAGCCTGGCCTGGATGCCTGTGCCCCAGCCCCCACAAGCGCGATGTTTGCTAAAAGCAGACAGTCCGGTTCTGAGAATTGATATGAGGCACCAGAAGTGAAGATCTGGCCAAAAAGCTCTTCCTTTTTTTGATAAAAACAGAAATAGGCACCTGTGAAAGGAGGGACTCCTTGAGGGCAAGCTCAGACTGTGACTCGGTCCGGGCTGAAGACCGGAGAGCTGCAGAGAAGCCAATAACCATTTGTCTGATGTGAACTTTGAGTTGTGCAGACACACAGAAATCCCAAGGAATGATGCAGAAAGATAGTCTCTGGCTGAAAACATCTGCAAGGTATTTACCAAAAGTGTAGCTATAAAACAGAGCTTGTAGAGTCCTATTAATCTGTACAGCCTTTAATCTGTACAGCCTGGTAAGGAAGGGTATTTCACCCAGTCTACAAATTGGGCAGCACGTCTTTATTTAGACAGAAACAATGAAGAAGGTTCTGGTTAATGTGATTAAAATAAAAAGCATCTACTTTCATATGGATGCATTCTTGCACATCAGTAAGTCAAAAGATTCATATTTAAAGATAATTACTGTAAATAGGGAATTTGCTGAAATAGCCATTTAAAAAATGATGTTGCATGAGAATTATTTTTTTATGAAGATCATTAAGATGGAGTTATTTCATTTACGCATCGTGTTACCTTAGGTTAATTGGGATTTATTTCAAAAGAAGAATTCACTGAGACAATACACCCATGTAGTCAGTTGTACTGGTTATGCTAGGAATGATTGTATCAAATATCGATATAAGAATTGTGACAAGAATGGCTATAAAATTTAAAGGAAAAAAGAAATATATAAGAGATGAAATACTGGTGTAAAAATGTAGAATTATCTTTCTTCAAGCTCATCTGTAAATTCAGAATTTTCAGTCCAGCACTGGACTTTATCAAGGAAAAGTGTTGTTTTCATTTATATTATTTAAAATCTTATATAAAGCAACAGTTCTTAATGACATGAGGACTTTTTAAAATTACTTTCTGTTACTTCATTCTTTTAGGAGACTTCTAATTTTTTTGTGTTTATTTTGTTTGTGTATGTGATAAGCATTGGAAAGAAATTAAATCTCATGATTAGATTTTCTTCAGCTATTAGTCCCCTAAACCAGTCTCAAATTCTGTTTTTTTGCCAATTTTGCAGTGGGGGAGTATTTAGATTCCATGTATTTTTTTTAGCAGTGGAGTAGAAGAACATCTAAGAACAAAGCTCCTCTTTTATCTGCATTTTGCTTCTTATCCACAACATTTGATTCATGTCACGGTGAATCAAATCTGCTCCTAGCCAAGAGGTACACAATCAGTTAGCGGGGATGAGATGGAGCGATATTCCTGAAACGTCCCTTTATTTCTGCCCTAAAACCCAATCCCATGTGCTCTCATTGTGTTTGTAGATAAGTTTGAACCTGGAACTTGTTTCCTTGTAACCTGGCGAGTAGACTCTTTTTCCATTGGCACGAGACAGACAACTTGGTGTGTTTGCCCAGCTCGGGGCCCCATTTATACAGACAAATTTACTGTGCCAGAAGTTACATTAAAGCGTCATACTGCCCTAGCTGTTTTAGAACAGGATTCTGTAACATGGTAAATTTTCCTACATAAACATTTACCTATGCAGAATTTATGCCTGTACATTTTTGCTTTTTTAAAAAATGAAAATCACATTTTTCATTCTTGAAGTGGTGAAGACAACTTTCACATGTCTACTACTACATTGCCTTTTCCTGTTTCCAGAGAAAAAATATTGTCTACTATGAAGGCTAACCCTTTCCTTTAGATTTGTGGCATTATCTGCACACCCACCCAGCTGAAAAGGATGAAGAGGCAGGAGTCAAACAAATGGATGCTGATGGGCTTATCAGCCCAGAAAAAAACAATGAAGGAAAGCAGCCTCAACATATTTTATTTCCCATGAATGATGATAAACATAACATAAATTATCTCTCCTAATGACCCTATCTATACCAACTGTCATATGTGGGTATCTGGTGCTCCAACATGATTGCAAGGCAGTCTGTTAGCAATCTTTACAACTTCACAGCATTTTGGGTGTAGATGGAGAGCAGCGTACATGTTGACTTAAAATACCCCCATAATTGAGAAGCAAGTCTTTAGGGTTGGGCTTTAGAAAGCTCTTCCTCAGAATGAGACATCTACGAGTAACTGGGTATGTGCACCGAGGAAGTGGAGCGATTCGAGCGTTATCAGGTGTAACTAGGAAAATTTGATGAAATTAAAATAAAAATTGGATATCTAGAAGAATTGCATTCTGATCCATAGATGTGTTTGATTGTGTGATGACTTGGAAATTACAACCTGAAGAAAGTTGCTGAAACACTATTGTTGAGATGTTTACAATGAAAATGGATATGTTCCATACAGGTCAAAACAGGACTGGTGCTGGACACACTAAGCCACTGGGAGGCCTTTCTACCTTCCATTTATTTTGTCCTGCAAGTCATCACCCAGCCTGTGAAAACTGGGAAAGTTTGTCTTTATTTGATATTAATACATGCTAACATCCTTTAATTAATGTAATTGCATAATGATAGTACTGTTTCCCCTTTACGGTGTTTTTGATTGTATCTAATGTTGGGAAAAATCCTGGGGAATGCCTCTAGTGCCTGGGTGGTTTCAGAGTGGTGGTCCTCAGGCTGCCGCTGGTCCAGCGCGGTGGCCCCGAGCAGCACGGCCTGGGGTTTGGCAGGGGTCCTGGCCGCAGCGTGACTGCATCAGTGTGATGAGGGCTGCCTCTTCGCAGGCAAATGGCTGTCCCGGGTGCAGCGCTCAAGAGGTGCGGCTCTGCTGCTTCAGCACCCACAGCTAGCTGGGCTGGAGTGAGCTTAAATCTCTCTGCGCCAGGCTCCACCGCGAGGCACAGAGTGGCCTTGAAAAGCCTTGGGATAATTAAGTTTTACTTTAGAAGTCTTGCCCCACTGAACTCCATGGCAAAACAGCAGTTGACTTCACAGGGATAAAACCTGTCTCTTATTCTTGCTAGATTTGGACTAGAAATCTCAGCTTCCACTAAGGCTAATGGAAGTCACATGCATGTTCCAGGAGGAGAGCAGATCTCTTTCATCTCTTGAGTACCATGCTCCTCTGTGGCACTTCCAAGGCTGCATCAGTTATCGCAGGTCCGTTTATTTTAATGATGCAGCAGGAGTGTCCTAACTTCCTATGAAGGTACTTTGTTGTAATTATCTTGTATGTCTAGGGGCACCACAAGGGGTTACATTTATTTTACTGCCAAAGAACTGTTGTTTCAGCTGCAGTTCTATGAAGAAACAATCACATCTCCAGCAGTTTGTTAGATTAATCACAGGTGTGTAATCCCAGCACATACCCTAGAGGGTATATCCTTTGACCCGTTTCCTTTTTTAAAGGGGAAACTCTGAATTAATATCAGTTGCATTGCTTATCACCATTCACATTGGGTTTCTGCAGGACGCTGAAAAAAACAAACAAAAAGCTGCTATGAACTTTATTTTACTTGTGTATAAGTGAATATTGTAATTTAACAAACCTGAACTGCTCATTGGCAAAATCCCCTGGAAAACTGAAAGTTAATGGTAAGAGTTTGAATGCAGAACTGGTTCAGGAACTAAGTAAAGCCTGTAGAAGGGAGGAGTTTGTCAACTCTTAGCACCTAGCCATGCTTCAGTGTTTTATCCCAATGGCATTAAAATAATTAGCTCATCAGCTCATTATTTATTAGTTCGTAGTAGGCAATAAGTGAAGATCATCAGCAATCTGTGTGGTCATTGCAGAGGTTTAAAATATGATCACCTTTGATTTTAAGATAGTAATTGTTCCTTCAGGATAACAGTAGCGTCAAGATGCACTGTTTTTCAGCTTCATTCAATGCCTTGTGCTACAAACCAGCATCAAGTGAAGCTTAAGAGCCTTTAGAGAAAAAAAGGAAGGTTTTCTGGATTATAAAAGATTTTTACATATCAATCATGTAACCGTCTAATGTAGAAACAAGTAAATATCCAAGAACTAGATGTTTTGTAAACTATAGCATGTTCGAAAGCCTCATTTGGGGAAAATTCAGTGAGTAATTGAGAAAGAATATGCATTTGCCTTTATTATAAGTTGAATTCTTACAATAAAATAGCCTTAGGAATAGGATCTCTGTAGGGGAATGGATTTCTGTACACTAAAAATAAATACATCTAATGTTTCATAGAAACATATGAACTCCTGTATTACCCAGGAGTATATTTTTAAGTAATTTGGGCTGCTTAGTCCTCTGTTTTTTTTTGGAAATGAGATTTTTGTTTTACCTGAAGCAGTGAACATGGAGGGTTGGTATCAGTGTCTACCACAGCACTCCAGAGACACGTGTACACTGTGAGAAAGCAGGATGAAATATTAAGGCTTCAGAATAACTGTATCTGTATTTCTGAACTTCTGCGTTGAGCCCTATCCTGAAACATATCCAGACCCAAGAAAAATCATTGGTGAAGGATTGTTCCGTACCAAGACTCAGCTCTGCACCAAAATGTCGCACTGTGTGAATCAGCGAATGTACAGCCGAATAGGAATTTAATGTAGGTGATGAATACAAATGATGGATGACTACTGGCACGGATTTTGCAAGGGCTTGTGCAGGAA